>NC_079455.1:907823-917823 GCF_903798145.1 Danio aesculapii
GCAGGATTTCCTTTTGTTTTTTGTTTATTTCATAAACTACACAGCATCCCAATATTCAAAGATTAAATTCAGGTAAACTTTAGCATAGTGATACCAAATTTAATACCTTGTAAAATAGCATTTAAGACTTTTTAATACTTTTTAAGGGCCTTACATCTCTCTAAATTGATTTATACATTTATTATACTTTTTAAGACCTTCGCGGACGCCCTGATTTAGCATTCAGGATTAAAATTAGCATTCAAGAGTTCACACTTAGATATTTTTTGACAACTGTTAGCAGGTTTGGCACGCTGTCCCAGGAGAGAACCCAGAGCTCGGAGATAGCTGAGCCCAGGGCTCCCGCCTGGTCCACAGAGCATGTGAGGGGAGTACGAGATCAGGTGGTTCTCGAGAGCTCCCCGTGGTAAAGGAAGAAAGGAGGAGAAGGGGTGGATGGGGGGTTTCTTCGGAAAACGAAGATGAGAGAGTAGTTCTAGCTAGGCTACTTATAGTGAGTTGGGGTTAATCTGATTGGCTAACTAGTGAATGTAGATGAGTGGCCAGCTGCAGGCAATCATATCACGTGCTCCTCTCGAAATTAGTTTGAAAACTTCACTTAAATCCCATCATACAGCTAGTGATGTATAATTTAGTTATTTCAGCAAAAACACACACACATATATATATATATATTTATTTATTTATTTTTATTTATTTATTGTTTTATTTATTTATTTTTATATATATTTCTGTATAATGGAGAGAAAATTGTTTTCAGCATATTTCTAATCATAATAGTGTTAATAACTCATCTCTAATAACTGATTTATTTTCTCTTTGTCATGATGACAGCACATAATATTAGACTAGATATTCTTCAAGACACTAGTATTCAGCTTAAAGTGACATTTAAAGGCTTCACTGGGGTAATTAGGGTAAAGTTAGGGTACTTAGGCAAGTCATTGTATAACAGTGGTTTATTCTGGAGACAATCCAACACTAATATTGCTGAAGGGGGCTAATAATATTGACCTTAAAATGGGTTAAAAACTATTAAAAACTGCTTTTATTCTAGCTGAAATAAAACAAATAAGACTTTCTCCAGAAGAACAAATATTAGAGGAAATACTGTGAGAAATTCCTGAATCTGTTCAACATCATTTGGGGAATATTAGAACAAGGAAAAAAAGGGAGGAAATTGGGGAAAATATATATAAATATTGTAATTTAACAGGAGGGTGAATAATTCTGACTTCAACTGCATGTAAGTGTTGACATTCAGAGCGTGAGGATCTCCAGAGTTGTCCGTCCACACTTTTCTGTCCTTCTTCTTCTTGATGTGAAATGGTTTGTAGCTCAGATGTGCACAGAGCGCAGCGCTTTATTATTATTTATGAGGTGGAACATTGTCAAGTGCTTCTTGTGCTTCACAATGACCTTCATTTAGTTCGAGGCCATAAACCTCGACCGCCTTATATCACGGGAAATATTCACAAACGCCAGCTCCTGCATACACACCAGAGACCGGCACCTGACATAAAGATGATGGTGTGTGTGTGATGTTAAAGTGTGTCGGACAAACTCAGCGTTTCTGATCAATCAGTATGAGAATGGGTGAGTCTTGTTTTGGTAATGCTTACGGCTCTATTTTAATGATCTACGTGCATAAGGTCTCAAATGCATGGCACAGTTTCAGTTACACTGCAAAAAAAGATTTTACTAAGAGTTTTTGTCTTGTTTCTAGTCTAAATATCTAAACATTGTTAAATCAAGAAGCATTTTCTGGACAAGCAAAACATATTGTCTTTTACGTTAAAACAAGCTTAATAATCTGCCAATGGGGGAAGCAAATAATATAGTTTTTTTAGTTTTCACATAAGATTATTTTGCTTACCCTAATTGACAGACTATTTGCCTGTTTTAAGGAACAACTCATTACATTTTGGCATATTATTTCTGAAAACAAGACTATTTTAGTATATTTTAGTATATTTTATCAAGTATATTTTGCCTGTCCAGAAAATGTATTTATTAAGGAGGGGAAAAACAGTCTGTGCACCAGGCGCCTGGTATAAAAGTGTTATCCTTATTCTCTTAATGAGTTATGGCTGTGTTTTGAGCATAGTGTGCATTAAACCAATCAGAGTCTCATCTCACAATCCCTTTAAGAGTCAGATGTGATGATCAGGGTAGCGCCAAGCTGGAGTCTCTGTGGAAATTCCAAATTGAACCAAAACAAACGATTACAATTGACTTGTTTTAGGCAATGAAAATTCGACAAATGTGTCAACCAGCAGAACCTAGAGGAAAAAATGTCAGAGCCGACAGTCTAGCGGTTAGTGTGTTCACACATAGCACCCAGGTGCTCACAGCGACTCGAGTTCTATTCCTGGCTCGAGGTCTCTTGACAATCCTTCCCCTAACTATGCTCCCTACACTTTCCTGTATGTAAATCTCCACTGTCCGATCAACTAATGTGAAAATCACTAAAAAATAATTGTTCAAAGAAGAGACAGTTGTAAGAGCAAAAACTAAACGCTTCACTAGCGAGAAAAGAGATAAACAGGCCATCTGCAGAACCAGAATCTTCCTTTTGACCACGTATTCAGGAATCGGTGATGGACACACTCCACTGAAGACATCCGGTACATATTTAATTTCGTAATTTTATTTGTTAAGCACAAAGATTTCTTTCAAAACTATTTCTAAATTCAGTTCTAATTTCCAGCAAACGAATAAATGAACAATAATAAAAAATCCAGTTATATAAAACCACTCTTGCTATTCATACGCCCCTATATAGGGATGCATACGTCTCTAAAACCCAACAAGTGGACAAATCTAACCAAATAAGTGCTAAAATTATATATTTATATACAGTTGAAGTCTTTATTTATTAATTTTAGGTTAACTAGGTTAGGGTAATTAGGCAAGTTATTGTATTTCGATGGTTTGTTGTGTAGACTATTGAAATAAAATATAGCTTAAGGGGGCTAATAATACTGACCTTAAAATGGGTTTAAAACAATTAAAAACTGCTTTTATTCTAGCTGAAATAAAACAAATAAGACTTTCTCCAGAAGAAAAAATATTATCAGACGTACTATGAAAATTTCCTTGCTCTGTTAAACATCATTTAGGAAATATTTAAAAAAGAAGAAAAAAATTAAAAGGGGGGTTAATAATTCTGACTTCAACTGTATATATATGCATATAATAAATAATGATATTAATAACACTAAACAAATGTAAATAGTCATGAATAAACTTACTACAACAGAGCCGGATTCCACCAAAGAGGCGAAGAAGGAATGGGAGGAGTGATTTTTATATTTATGCAGAGAATAATATTTTATTTTACATTTTAATCCTTTAATTTTCACATTTGAAGATATTTGTGTATTGTTGTACATCCCTGCGTGTGTAATAAGTAATGCGTATGCACATTTTGGACCTGCATAGGCCCATATTAATTAATATTACAGTCTGTTTCAGTTGCCTCAAAATAGCATGTCAACAATGCGCCTTAACACACCTCCTGTCCAGACCAACAAACATATGAGCGCAGAAATGCATTTAAAGAACTTGGTGCAAAAAAATGTGAAAATGATACCTGTGATAAAAATGATCCCACATTGTGCCAGATGTATGATAGGGCTCTTTATTTTTAAGGTTCCTTTTGCACATTTAGTTGAATACAAGATACGTTGCAATTACAATATATTACGCAACTGACTCTTAAAGGGAATGAGAGATAAGACTCTGATTGGTTTAATGCACGTTATGCTCAAAACACACCCAGAACTCATTAAGAGAATAAGCACAACCCTGTTAGACCATGCGCCGGGGCGCAGAGCGTATTTTATCCTTAAAACAGCAAAAGTGGATTCAGACTCGCCCATAATGCTTTTGCTCCATGTGCTTTAGACTTTGCGCTTAGATCATCAAACTAGAGCCCAGTGTGTTGAAAATAAAGCGATAGCCTTGTTTTCATGAGATTTCCTTTAAATGTTACTCCAGTAAAAGCCTATATGAAGGCCAATAGTGTGGTGTGGTTTTAAATATAAAGCTTGTGTTGTTTCATACACCTGCTGTGAGAAAAATACATCCCTCAATGCATTCTTGCGCATTAAAGTCCTGCAGTCCACCTGCTTCAGCTGGACAAGCACACTTCTGCATCTCTATATGTAGATCATCCTCACAGCTGCAGCGAGGCTTTATTTACAGTATTTACTTACTCATTTATTTTACTGTGGTATATATATTTCATCTTTAGAATATGCATAAGAAGCAGGTTTTGTTTCAACGAACGATTTTCAGAAATAATGAGTCAAAATGAGTTTAAAACAAGTTAAATAATCTGCCAATGGAGTCAGCAATCTAATATTATGTCCAAAGGAAAAACAAGATTATTTTGCTGACTCCATTAGCAGGTTATTTTGCTTGTTTTAAGGAAAAACTCACTTCATTTTTACTCATCATTTTTAAAAAATAAGACTTTTTTTTGGCAAATGAAGCCAGCACCAGTGTGCAGCAGCCACTTGGAGGATGCAGCGGCAGCCACAGGACAACAACGCCAGTGCTTCACCACACACCAGCTATAGGTGGAGTGGAGAGACAGTTATGGAGCCAATTCTGTGAATAGGGATGATTGGGAGGCCGGTAAGGGCCGATGGAGGGAATTTAGCCAGGACAACAGGGTTACACCCCTACTCTTTAGCAGAAGTGCCATGGGATTATTAATGACCACAGAGAGTCAGGATCTCAGTTTAACGTCTCATCTGAAAGACGACGCTCACTGACAGTATAGTGTCCCCTTCACTTTACATTAGGACTCAAACAGACCGCAGGTTGAGCGCCCCCTGCTGGCCTCACTAACACCATTTCCAACAGCAACCTAATGTTCCCATGTGGTCTCCCATCCAGGTACGGACCAGGCTCAGCCTTGCTTAGCTTCAGGGAGTCTTGGACTTCAGGGTGACATGGCTGTGACAAGCAAAACATATAATCTTGTTTTGAATGAGTCAAATTTAAGTGAGATTTATCTGAGGGAGGCAAAATAACCTTATGTCAAAAGAAAAATCTAGATTATTTCCCTTCCCCCACTGGCACATTATTTAGTTGTTTTACAGAAAAGCTCATTCACTTTGACTCATTATATCTGAAAACAAGACTATACTTTAACTTGTCTGGAAAATACTTCTTGATTTAAGAATTAAGATATTTAGACTAAAATTATTAATTAATTATTAATTTCAATATTATTAATGGACCGGCTACACTTTTGCTCTTTCTCTCTAAATTTAATAAGCGTCTCCTCAGTTTTGGAGATATTAAAAAAGAGATGTGAATTTGCACATTCCAGTTGAGCAAGAGATCCGGCACAGGCTCATGTATGCTCATTTGGGAGTCCCTTTGGATAAAAGTGTCTGCTAAATGAATAAATGCAAATGCTCTTCTTCTTCTTCCTCCTCCGCATCATGTAAAAGGCTCACCACAGCATCACATGCATACTTTATGATATAGCGCTTTTTTAAAAAGAATTAACACAAGAAATTGTATAGGAAAGAAACAATGAAGGAGATAAAACACAAGCCAGTGAAGCTTCAAATTAAGAGATCATTTTATCCCACTACACTGTAAAAAATATCCCTAAATTATTAATTAATTAAATTATTAATAAATAAAATTTTCAGTATTTTGTGATTATTTTCTTTATTCTTCTCCGTTTATTTCTGCTTTTAAGCTGCATTATGGGATCTTGATCTTTCTTCTGATAACTTTTAACCTTGAAAGGCTCAAACAAGTGACTTTTATTGGCATGTGTAATAGTTTGCAGTGCTATATTGTCTGGGTTGGTGTTGGTGTACCTTGTAATCAACTGCCAGTATCAGTTTTTTACAGACTTATTTCTGTAGATTAGGGGTGCCCAAGGTTTTCCAATGAACGGCCAAAACTTGATTGAGGTTAAATACAGTAGCCATTAGAGGTGTCAAAATCAATTGTTTCTTCGCTGCACCGCGATACAGACGTGGACAATTCAGTATAGGTTCAGTAATGGATCACAACCGGTCATTACAAACTGTGGTCATTTATCTCATACGCATCTGTCAAGGGAGATTATTTACATTTTTAAAATCTGATTAATTTACAACATTTAATTGAAACATGCTTTTTTTGTGGCTCAGCAATAAAACAAACTATCAAAATTAGAAATGACGATAACTTTTAAAGGCATTCACCCCAACCCTCTCCATCACTCTCCATCTCTTCTCAGAAATCAAAGGTTACAATGGGCCAACTTTGGCCTGCAGGCCCTGCTATACTTTGTCCATCCCTGCTCTAGATATTATTTCTTATACAAAACTGTGGTCATTTATCTCATAAGCGATATATTGCGGTAGCTTACTATGGCGTTAGAGGCAGGCGCAAGTAATTAATACCCTCCAACTACTTAAAAAGCAATTTATTGTATTGTAATAAATTTTGTATTGTATTTTGTATTTAAATATTGTATTGTACAAAATTGTATTACAAATACACAGAAAATGTATTTATAAATGAGACTTTTTAATACAAGAATTGTTGTGCTGTTAAATAAAGTATAAAATTGTGTATGAAAAGCATCAGCAGAGCACCGTGATGCACCGAGATTGCATCACGGTATGATAATTGTAACCGAACCGTGAGACCACTGTAGGTTCACACCTCTAGTACAGCACGGATAATTTTCTAATTGATTTAATAATATTTAAAAATAACTAGAAAACATTGCTTTATTTGAACTAATACAGCATATTTTTTACATTTTATAATAAACTTATTACAGTGAAAAGAAAAACATCTCATTAATAACAGAATAAAGTTACACTAGTTTTGCCTTGATCTCTTCTGCATAGCCTGCATGCATCTGTCGAGTGAGATTATTTACAATTTTAAAAATCTGATTAATTTACAACATTTAATTGAAACATGCTTTTGTTGTGGCTCAGCAATAAAACAAACAAACAAACAAAATTAGAAATGACGATAACTTTTAAAGGCATTCACCCCAACCCTCTCCATCACTCTCCATCTCTTCTCAGAAGGGATGGTGGGCCAAATCAAAGGTTACAATGGGCCAACTTTGGCCTGCGGGCCCTGCTTTACTTTGTCCATCCCTGCTCAAGATATTATTTCTTATGCTTTTTATTATTTCAAATGACTAAATGTTAAACTGCAGAGTTGAATTTTCAACATCAAAAGTTGACAGAGCAGAGATCAACATCCCATGATATTTTGTATTAGACAATATAAGCTACAGGAAGGCTCTTATCTGCGGGAGTAGTTTGCTGAGTGTTCTGTATTTTTATAATCATTATTTTTTTGTCTCCCTAATTTGAGTTCAACTTGTTTACAGAAAGGTCATTTTATTTGTGTTTACTGTTTTTGTTAGGGTGACGCAGTGGCGCAGTATGTAGCGCCTCACAGCAAGAAGGTTGCTGGTTCGAGCCTCGGCTCAGTTGGCATTTCTGTGTGGAGTTTGCATGTTCTTCCTGCATTCGCGTGGGTTTCTTCCGGGTGCTCCGGTTCCCACCACAATCCAAACACATGCGGTACAGGTGAATTGGGTGGGCTAAATTGTCTGTAGTGTATAAGTGTGAATGAGTGTGTATGGATGATTCCCAGAAATGTGTTGCAGCTGGAAGGGCATCCGCTGCGTAAAACATTTGCTGGATAAGTTGGCGGTTCATTCCACTGTGGCAACCCCAGATTAATAAAGGGACTAAGCCGAAAAGAAAATGAATGAATGAATGTTTTTGTTCGAGAAAAATGAGTGTTTTATTTCTGAAAATCTAATTTGAATAAACGTTTAAGTAAGTTAATATATTTTCAGTTCCTTTTCCGTTTAACAAACACTCTAAGAAGCTACGAAACATATTATTGAGCTGAAGTTTGACTACAAAACTAAATAACGAATCAAATCGAAATTAAAATATCTGTCAAAAAAAAATTACGCAATTAGAAATTTTCCCCAAATCCAAAACCCTTTAAGGACCTGTGTTTGTTTTTAAGTATTTACCAGGCCTTGAATTCTTCGTTCTGACAGGTACTGTACTTTTAAAAAGCGCAGAAACCCTGTGCAGTATTCCAGTTTTACAGATGTATCTAATTCACATCGATGGATAGAGACACAGCTAGTGTATGCATGTGTGACTGACCTCTGAGGAAGCAGTGCTTGCTGTGCAGAGCTGATATTGTCCTGCGCCGCACACACGCGGATCTGTACAGCTCGCAGTGGTTCTGGTAGAAGCGTCCGTCGGATCCACACACCGGCACAAACGTGCTGTGGCATCTCTCCTGACACACACACTCCGCTCGGCCCGTCGCTGCACGCACCACACACTCCCGGCCCCGACCGCAGGATGACCTCTGACACACACCCGCATCTGGAGGAACAACACACACACACACACACAGATAATGCAGCCGACTGGAGGAATATAGCTGTAAGCAGCTGAAGTCAGAATTATTAGCTCTCCTGAATTATTATTGAATTAATAGATTTATTAACACATTTCTAATCATAATAGTGTTAATAACTCATCTCTAATAACTGATTTATTTTAATCTTTGTCTTGATGACAGCACATAATATTAGACTAGATATTCTTCAAGACACTAGTATTCAGCGTAAAGTGACATTTAAAGGCTTAACTAGGGTAATTAGGGTAAAGTTAGGGTAATTAGGCAAGTCATTGTATAACAGTGGTTTATTCTGGAGACAATCCAACACTAATATTGCTGAAGGGGGCTAATAATATTGAGCTTAAAATGGCTTTAAAACTGTATTGAAAACTGCTTTTATTCTAGCCGAAGACTTTCTGCAGAAGAAAAAATATTATTGGAAATACTGTGAGAAATTCCTGAATCTGAGAAATATTTGAGAAAGAAAAAGAAATTCACATGAGTGCAAACAATTCAGACTTTAAATGTACACACACATTATGTTGAACTATAATATTTGAGTATTAAATGAAAGGGATTTCTCCTTCCACATCTGTAAACAGCCGACAAATACATCTAGCCTACTTCATCTGCAGTAAAGACTGCAAAACAACAGCAAATACAGAGAAATACATAGAAGAAGACGTGTCGTGTGTGTGTTCCTGCAATAAAGTCTGGACAGCTCTTTGAGAGGAATCTCCTGCCGGGTCACACACACACACACACACACACACACACACACTGGATTCTCTGTATCAAACACAGCAGATTCTCTGCTTCTGCAGGCGACAGAAACTGATTCCCAATTAATTCAGTGCCTCTGACTGAGAGTGCTGGAGTGTGTTCAAACCTGTGCTGTCTGCTCTGCAACACACACCACCACTGCAGGAACACTACACACACTATACTGCACCATTCAATACATTTATTTACACGTGTAAGTATCTGTAAATATATTCAATCATTCATTTTATTTCCGGCTTAGCCCCTTTATTAATCAAGGGTCACCACAGCGGAATGAACCAACAGCATATGTTTTACACAGCAGATGCCCTTCCAGCTGCAACCCATTGCCGGGAAACACACGCTTATTCACACAAATAGACTACGAACAATTTAGCTAAATCAATTCACCTATAGCGCACAGATATTGATATTTCACAATGTTTTTACACATTATTTGAATCTACCAAAGCTTCGCAATGTTTGCAATGTTTAAATCTAAATCCCAAATATCAGAAATGACAACAGAATGTTGAGATTTAATCAATGTCAGTTATAATGTTATTGATTAATGCACTTACTTGAGTTCATTCATTTTCCTTCTGCTTAGTCCCTGGTTTATCAAGGGTCGCCACAGCATTATGAACCGCCATTTACTTCACAGATTTTAGTATCTTTAATTTTAGGTGGTTTGTGTAATGTGTTTTATGCTAGGTAAAATAATGTCATATTGCATCTTTAGTGATTTTTCAACTTAATACAGAGTCTTGTTCCAATAGGTGGATTTAGAGGTTTTTGCAAAAAAAGC
>NC_079455.1:920323-925323 GCF_903798145.1 Danio aesculapii
TTAGACTCTGAGCTCTGCTTCTGAGAGGAAGATTTGCTCTTCCCTGCTGTCCGATCATCTCTTTTCTTTCTCTGCTCCGAGCTGAACAATCTGCTCCAAAAACACACAACTGCGCCTCTTCCAGCGCTATTAGGGATTCTGCAGAGACGCTGTCCTCTCTGCAGCCGCTGACAATTCACAACTGCAGTCGGCTGTGATTTACTTAAGAAGCTAAAGAGTTGATGTGTAATCCATTCGGCCTGGGCAGCCACACAATGGAGAGACACGAGTCTTAAAGGGTTCGCACAAATCTACACAACTCTCACAAGCTGCTCAGAGGATGGACTTGTGTGTTTGGATACTCTGTGGTTATTACGGTGTGTTTGGTTATGATTGTGTGTTGGGTTGTTATTGTGTGTTGGGTTGTTATTGTGTGTTGGGTTGTTATTGTGTGTTTAGTTATCATGTTTGGTTATTGTGTGTTGAGTTGATATCGTGTGTTGAGTTGATATTGTGTGTTTGGTTATTGTGTGTTTAGTTATCATGTTTGGTTATTGTGTGTTTGGTTGTTGTGTGTTTGGTTATTGTGTGTTTGGGTATTGTGTGTTTGGGTATTGTGTGTTTGGGTATTGTGTGTTTGGATATTGTGTGTTTGGGTATTGTGTGTTTGGTTGTTGTGTGTTTGGTTGTTGTGTGTTTGGGTATTGTGTGTTTGGTTGTTGTGTGTTTGGGTATTGTGTGTTTGGGTATTGTGTGTTTGGTTGTTGTGTTTGGTCATTGTGTGTTTGGTTATTGTGTGTTGCGTTGATATTGTGTGTTTGGGTATTGTGTGTTTGGATATTGTGTGTTTGGTTGTTGTGTGTTGGGTTGTTATTGTGTGTTTAGTTATCATGTTTGGTTATTGTGTGTTGAGTTGTTGTGTGTTGAGTTGATATTGTGTGTTTGGTCATTATGTGTTTGGTTATTGGGTGTTGGGTTGATATTGTGTGTTTGGGTATTGTGTGTTTGGATATTGTGTGTTTGGTTGTTGTGTGTTTGGTCATTGTGTGTTTGGTTATTGTGTGTTGGGTTGATATTGTTTGTTTGGGTATTGTGTGTTTGGATATTGTGTGTTTGGGTATTGTGTGTTTGGATATTGTGTGTTTGTTTATTGTGTGTTTGGTTATTTATTGTGTGTTTGGTTATTGTGTGTTTGGATATTGTGTGTTTGGATATTGTGTGTTTGGTTATTTATTGTGTGTTTGGTTGTTGTGCGTTTGGTTTTTTATTGTGTGTTTGGTTATTGTGTGTTTGTATATTGTGTGTTTGGTTGTTTATTGTGTGTTTGGTTATTTATTGTGTGTTTGGTTATTGTGTGTTTGGATATTGTGTGTTTGGATATTGTGTGTTTGGTTATTTATTGTGTGTTTGGTTGTTTATTGTGTGCTTGGTTATTGTGTGTTTGGATATTGTGTCTTTGGTTGTTTATTGTGTGTTTGGTTGTTATTGTGTGTTTGGTTATTTATTGTGTGTTTGGTTGTTATTGTGTGTTTGGTTATTGTGTGTTTGGTTGTTGTGTGTTGGTTATTTATTGTGTGTTTGGTTATTGTGTATTTGGTTATTTATTGTGTGTTTGGTTATTTATTGTGTGTTTGGTTATTGTGTGTTTGGTTATTTATTGTGTGTTTGGCTTATTGTGTGTTTGGTTATTGTCTGATGGGTTGATATTGTGTGTTTGGTTATTGTGTGTTTGGTTATTGTGTGTTTGGTTATTGTGTGTTTGGTTATTTATTGTGTGTTTGGTTATTGTGTGTTTGGTTATTGTGTGTTTGGTTATTTATTGTGTGTTTGGTTATTGTGTGTTTGGTTGTTTATTGTGTGTTTGGTTGTTATTGTGTGTTTGGTTGTTTATTGTGTGTTTGGTTATTGTGTGTTTGGTTATTTATTGTGTGTTTGGTTATTGTGTGTTTGGTTGTTATTGTGTGTTTGGTTATTGTGTGTTTGGTTGTTATTGTGTGTTTGGTTATTGTGTGTTTGGTTGTTATTGTGTGTTTGGTTATTGTGTGTTTGGTTATTTATTGTGTGTTTGGTTGTTATTGTGTGTTTGGTTGTTATTGTGTGTTTGGTTATTGTGTGTTTGGTTATTTATTGTGTGTTTGGTTATTGTGTGTTTGGTTGTTATTGTGTGTTTGGTTATTTATTGTGTGTTTGGTTGTTATTGTGTGTTTGGTTGTTATTGTGTGTTTGGTTATTGTGTGTTTGGTTATTTATTGTGTGTTTGGCTGTTATTGTGTGCTTGGTTATTGTGTGTTTGGTTATTTATTGTGTGTTTGGTTATTTATTGTGTGTTTGGTTATTTATTGTGTGTTTGGTTGTTTATTGTGTGTTTGGTTGTTTATTGTGTGTTTGGTTATTTATTGTGTGTTTGGTTATTGTGTGTTTGGTTATTGTGTGTTGGGTTGATATTGTGTGTTTGGTTATTGTGTGTTTGGTTATTGTGTGTTTGGTTATTTATTGTGTGTTTGGTTATTTATTGTGTGTTTGTTTATTGCGTGTTTAGTTGTGATTGTGTGTTTGGTTGTAGTGTGTTTGTTTTATTGTGTGTTTATTGTGATTGTGTGTTTGTATATCGTGTGTTTTTGGTGACTGTGTGTTTGTTTATCGTTTGTTTGGTTGTTATTGTGTGTTTATTGTGATTGTGTGTTTGTATATTGTGTGTTTTTGGTGACTGTGTGTTTGTTTATTGTGTGTTTAGTTGTGATTGTGTGTTTGGTTGTAGTGTGTTTGTTTTATTGTGTGTTTATTGTGATTGTGTGTTTGTATATTGTGTGTTTTTGGTGACTGTGTGTTTGTTTATCGTTTGTTTGGTTGTTATTGTGTGTTTGGTTGTTATTGTGTGTCTCTTTATCTTCGCTATTATTCTCAGGCGTGTTCAGTAGCTGTGTGTGTTTGTTCCAGCAGTGTCTCCAGGCCTGATTGACAGAGACTCAGACTCCGGCTGGATAATTCTGGGACTCACAGAGGGAATGTTTGGAAGTGTCTGTGCTGAATTCCTCCAGATCTTCTCATTGTCCTCCAGTAAATGTGACTAATTGAATGCTTTGAAAGGGAATCAAGCAGACGAGAGCAACAGTGGTGTAATCTCTGAAACACACTCATAATTCAGCACTGCCCCCACAGACCAACACACACTTCTGACAGCTCCTCAAGTCTTGACTAAACTCTTCGGAAATATTCTTTGAGGATCAATATTTGGTCCCACTGTATAATGAGGCCTTAATATTTATATTACATTTAAACAACAAGATTCCAGTGACAAGAGATTTATCTGTCTGCACCGAACACAACGCCTACGACAGAAATGTTTAAATACCAGCCACTGCACTCTCAATCAAATAGAAAAATAGCTGAAAGGTACCAGCAATGGTGTATACTGTGTGCACACAGATTTGTCATTTTCAGTCAGCAAGCCCAAGCGTACTGTCTTTATTACAAAATCACCATGTTTAAGATCTGATTTCTTTAAAATCTCCACTGCCTGATTGATATACGAAATAAAGTGGATCTCAGGCTGAACAAGAAGGATGCTGAACAACGGAGTTGAGGATCCGCATGTAGTTTATTAAGAATCGTCAGGCAGGTAATGGTCAACAGGTACAAACAGGAGCATAAGGGTAATCCAGAAGCGTAGTCGAGCTCACAGGTAAAGAGGTCGATACAGGCGACAACCAACAAGGAAACAAGCCAAGGGTCAAACACGGAAAGACTAAACACGGAGAACGCTTCCTAATGTAACCGGTAAACAACAAGACTCAGCAACGTGTGTGAAAATGAGAGGTGTCTTTATAGTCCAGGTAATAATTCAATGATGAGCTTCAGCTGTGTGTCTGTGTGTGTCTTCAGGAGGAATCAGGAACTGGTGTGTGTGTGAGGTGCATGATTGGAGTTGTGGTTCGGTTCAGTTTCCAGTGATTGAGCAGTTGCAGATCGTTGGTGATCATAACAACTCTATCAACATGAAAGTATAAAGCACTTAACAAATGTGAAAAGTCATTGCGTGTCATATTTAACAATCAGTTTACTGTGAATTTGATGTCATTTTGCTTGGATATCATTATATCATCACGCTGATGTGTGCTGTCAGCCTAATCGTTGCATTGCTGATTTCGAGGATCCTTCACAACACATGCATTGATCTCAGATCAGCTCATCCTGATACTTGAATCTGATTTGCAAACTTGTTTGAAGAATAAAATTAGCCAGAGATCAGTTTTCAAGATTAAAAGATCTAGAATCTGACAAATATCAGGATCGGATCACCTTAGATCATTTAAGCGAGGTATGAAGAACGAACCCCAGGCCAGAAATCTGGACCCGTTTTAGTTTTGGAGCAGTGGCTGGTGGTTTTGCTGAAAAATGCTCCATTTGCTTTGATAAACACGCTTGTCGTCCCTCAGTTGCGTCTCAAATGCTGTATTGATTTATTCCCGTCAGCATTAAGCGATATGAAACCCCTTCCCCGTCACGTACTGCGTGTCATTGATGGTTTCGGGCACCGCGGGGTGTCTTAAAACACATTAAGGGTCCTCAGTGCAAATACTAGAAGACAGTTGTGATCTGTCAGCTCTGAATGCATGCAGATGGGAATCGCCTGCAGACACGCACACACACCGGATACACTGAAGGTGGAGGCGATCTCGGGATTACCACACACTCGGGCGGAGAATGAATATTAATGCTGACGCTTCATTAACAAACTGTCAAAATTGTCGAGTTTCCCTCAAGGGGAGACGGGCATTTGTGAGAAGAGAGATGCTGTTGTAGAGCTGTGCTTCAGACAGGAGATTTGAGCATTACTGCTGTCTGCCTTTTCATCACTGATGCTTCCACTAGTCATTATCTCAGTCATTAACAAAGAAAGAAAGAAAAAACATGTAGGGTAAAGGGCTATGAAGAGCAAAGCAAGCAGGTACCATGACCATAACCATAATACCATAACCAAAGCCATGGCTCTGAATCTGTATGCAGAGATTTGCAGATAT
>NC_079455.1:930323-967823 GCF_903798145.1 Danio aesculapii
CACCCTAATGCACTGTAAAAAAAAACATCCCTAAATTTGTGATGCATGATTTACATTTTTTATTTCTGCTTCTGAATTGCATTATGGGATCTTGATCTTTCTTCCATCAACGTTTAACCTTGAACAGTGTCTTTTCTGCACGTGTAATAGTCTGCAGTGCTACATTGTCTGGGTTGGTGTTGTATATTATGCTACAGAAACACATTGTCTGCTATTTTACAGACGTGTTTCTCTAGATATTATTAATTATACATTATATAATTATTTCAAATGACTACAATGTCAATTAAAGTCACTTTGTTAAACTGTAGAGTTTTATTTTCAACATCAAAACCGGACAGAGCAGAGATCAACATCCCATAATGCAATTCACAATTGCAAATAAAGAGAAGTGAATCGCAAACTACAGAAATGAACAGATATTTTACATATGTTTGCAGATATTCAGAAACATGCTGAGTGAACATATTTGTTTATCTGAAAAGCAATGCTGAAGTCAGATATTCTGCTTTGAGAATGTGAGTTCTGTTTCGGAATGTCTGTCTCTGCTTTGATCTGTAACTCCGCCCACTGCCAGTTTACCCAATTATATTTCAGTACTTCAGGTTGCCTTGGTGGAAATAACGATGTACATGAGGTGGTTTTTCATTGGCAAATAATATAAAAATGTTAAATGTAAAGATTAGCTGAGCAGCTTACGGAGGTTATACATGCTACAGTTTGTGTCATCAATATAGCATCCTGCACTTGTGTGAGATAGATAGACAGATAGACAGATAGATAGATAGATAGATAGATAGATAGATAGATAGATAGATAGATAGATAGATAGACAGACAGACAGACAGACAGACAGACAGACAGACAGACAGACAGACAGACAGACAGACAGACAGACAGACAGACAGACAGACAGACAGACACAGATAGTCTGATAGATAGATAAACTGATAGACAGATAGATAGATAGATAGATAGATAGATAGATAGATAGATAGATAGATAGATAGATAGATAGATAGATAGATAGATAGATAGATAGATAGATAGATAGATAGATAGATAGATAGATAGATAGATAGATAGATAGATAGATAGACAGATAGATAGATAGACAGATAGACAGATAGACAGACAGACAAATAGACAGACAGACAGACAGACAGACAGACAGACAGACAGACACAGATAGTCTGATAGATAGATAAACTGATAGATAGATAGATAGATAGATAGATAGATAGATAGATAGATAGATAGATAGATAGATAGATAGATAGATAGATAGATAGATAGATAGATAGATAGATAGATAGATAGATAGATAGATAGATAGATAGATAGATAAATAAATAAATAGATAAATAAATATAGATAGATAGATAGATAGATAGATAGATAGATAGATAGATAGATAGATAGATAGATAGACAGACAGACAGACAGACAGACAGACAGACAGACAGACAGACAGACAGACAGACAGACAGACACAGATAGTCTGATAGATAGATAGATAGATAGATAGGTAGATAGATAGATAGATAGATAGATAGATAGATAGATAGATAGATAGATAGATAGATAGACAGACAGACAGACAGACAGACAGACAGACAGACAGACAGACAAATAGACAGACAGACAGACAGACAGACAGACAGACACAGATAGTCTGATAGATAGATAAACTGATAGACAGATAGATAGATAGATAGATAGATAGATAGATAGATAGATAGATAGATAGATAGATAGATAGATAGATAGATAGATAGATAGATAGATAGATAGATAGATAGATAGATAGATAGATAGATAGATAGATAGAATGAGTGCAATATTGAAGCGACATTGAAACTTCATATGTTTGCAGTGCAGTCTTGCATTTTTGCACAATTGTCTTTCAACAACTGTGTGATTAATACAGTGCAAATCAATTATAGTGTGTCTGGTATCCAGAGATGAGCCACCTGTTCTGCTCAGGTTATTTATTTCCAGTTATAATTATCAGAGAGCATGTCTTCTTCTCCTCCTGGGCTTCTGCTGCTATTATTAGTAGCGGCGCAGGAATGAAGGAATGAAGCGTCTCACCAGAGCAGATCTGAGACACAATTATAGAGGAGCAGAGAGAATGAGGAGAAGAGCTGTGCTGAGATCAGTTTACGTGTTAACCTCTAGACAAACACACCTACAGTACAGTACACTGTAAAAGAAATCCGTAATTTTAGGGTTTATTTCCGGCAGCTGAAATGATTATTTACAGTAAAATAACATTAAATTACAGAAATGTCCTTAAATTGAAAGTTCTGGTAAATTTCTGTTATTCAACCTCTGTTATTTTACAGCTGGCACCTCAGCTGATGGAAATAAAGCGTAAAATTACAGATTTTTTACAGTGTATAGTACACTAATGTAACACCACACCTCGAGGGTAAATTAAAGGTCTTGAAATGTGCAGTTTTTATTCAGTGTTTTAGACATCACACACGGCAAAAACTCATTTCTGTCATTATGTGCATTCAGACACAACTGGAAGTCAGTGATTGCAGTTTACGATCTAAAATATATATATTTTTGTTGTAAAAACCTATAAATTCACTTCATAAGACGTAACGCCCTGACCATATATAAACGTCAGATTCATGTGCTTTTGGAAGCAAAAAACAAGAACTAAAAAAACAAAACAAAACAAAACAAAGTCCTAAGCTACTAAAGGAGAGATAGTCCCTAGTGGGCAGGGCTTTGCTCCTATGATGACACGTATAATGGGAGAATTTCAATCAAAGTGCTTGTATAAATTAGTCAGTTAAGCAGCCAATCAATCAATCAATCAATCAACCAATCAATCAATCAGTAAGTCTATGGATGGATGGATGGATGGATATCTAGGTGGATGGACGAAAATCTATATGGATGGATGAATGGCTGAATGGCAGAATGGTTGGAAATCTGGATGGATGGATGGATGAATGGAAATCTTTTTGGAATAGATGGATGGATGGATGGATGGATAGAAATCTAGACTGATGGATGGAAATCTAGATGAATGGAAATATAGATGATGGATGGATGGAAATCTATAGTAGATAGATGGATAAATGAAAATCTAGATGGATGGATGGAAATCTATATGTATGGTTGGATGGATGGATGGATGGATGGATGGATGGATGGATGGATGGATGGATGGATGGATGGATGGATGGATGGATGGATGGATGGATGGATGGATGGATGGATGGATGGATGGATGGAAATCTAGATTGATGGAAGGATAGATGGATAGATGGATGGTGGATCGATGCAAATCTAGATGGATGGAAATATAGATGATGGATGGAAATCTATAGTAGATAGATAGATGAATGGAAATCTAAATGGCTGGATGGATGGATGGATGGATGGATGGATGCATGGAATGGATGGATGGATGGATAGATGAATGAATGGATGGATATCTAGTTAGATGGATGGATGGATGGATGTATGGATATCTAGGTAGATGGATGGATGGATGGATGGATGGAAATCTATATAGATGGATGGATGGATGGATGGATGGAAATTAAATTGTTATTTAATTTTAAGTCCAGTACAATAGTTGCTGTGCTATATAAATATCATGATTACGTCAGGGTGAGTAAATTATGAGGAAATTTTCAGTTTTGGATGAATAATTCCATTATTGTTTATTTTATGGTGTTAGTTTGTACTTTGCAGCAATGCATATGACTATACTTATTAATTAAATCTGTCACTGAAAATCCGATCACCTGTGAAACTGTGTGTTTTAATGAAATAATTGATCTCTATGAAATCATTCAGGTTAAATGAATCTGCATAGTGTCTTGATATTGATAAATGACTCCGACTGACATGATTAATATTCCTCAAATCCCAGTAATGTGATGATCTGGTTAATATCTGCGGTGTAAAATTAATATCGTGGACAGGCATCTTCATCATCCTCACACTCGGGTCAGAGGTGCGTGTTTTGGTCTGGATTAATATTGAAGACTGAAAGGATCTGCTGCATCAACAACACTGCAGATCAGCTGATTTACACAGGTTATGCATCTTGCTGATATACACTGTGAACATCAGCTACGCTAATTATTTTCTTTATTCTCCATTTCCACCTGGGGATACTCTTCCCGAGGCCCTCAGACTATGCAGAGTCACTGATTCGATCCAAGACCAACGACGAGATGATCCCAAGGTTTCCATATCCTGGACCAGGCCGTATCCTGAACAACTACTGCGATGGTCATGAAAGAATGGAGAACATGAGACTGTTTCCTATGACGCTCCAGAGACAGACGAGTCTTCGCTGAGGCCAGCTTCCAGCCTCCGCCACTGAGACTGCAGCTCTGCACAAGACGTTTGGCCAGCGGAGAAATTAAAATGGTCGTGCCCAACTGAGCCTGGTTTCTCTCAAGGTTTTTTTTTCTTCACTTCCGCCTTTAGTGAAGTTTTTTTTCCCTCTCCGCTGTCGCCACTGGCTTGCATGGTTCAGGATCTGTAGAGCTGCGCATCGTTGGATTTGCTCTTCAATATTTGGACTCTCAGTAGTGATTATTAAACCACACTGAACTGAGCTAAACTGAACTGAACTTATACACTACAAACTGAACTACACTGTTCCTATTTACTGTGACCTTTTATGTGAAGCTGCTTTGACACAATCTACATTGTATAAGCGCTATACAAATAAAGGTGAATTGAATTGAATTGAATTTAAAGAGTGTTTACAAGTGCATGTAAATAACCAGGAGGAACATAAACGTCTGCAGAACAAAGTGTTTTTTTTGTGCACACTTCCAGCATAGTTTGTGTATGCAGGATAATAAATAGCAGACACGCTCAGAGTTTGAATAAAATAGCCATACAATATGACAACCCAGGCTCATTATTGTTACATACCCCTATATACATTTCTGGAGATCATGGAAATGTCCCAGGAGCTACTTTTTCGTGAATCCATCAGAGGGCGCTGTGTACGCTTTTTCAGATCTCACATTTCTCTCATGAGTGCCGTTCGTGCAACCCAGGCTCATTCTGAGAACGTAGTCCCAGGGACGTTTCTGGAGACTGCGAAATACGTCCCGGGAGGTACGTATTTTTGCAGTTTTTGTTTTCGCGAGTCCGCGAGAGGCCGCTGTGCGCGATTTTTACCGTGCCGTTCTCGCGTAAACCCGCTAGAGGCCGCTGTCGAACGACATTCCGCCTGTCTGCCTGGATGACAGGATGATTGACTGTGCGACCGGCCAATCGGCTGACCCACCCTCCTCCGTCCCTAAACCCAACCAACGACGATTCACAAAAGCCGTCCAGAAAAAGAAAAGCCCTCGTCTAATTTTTACCACGTTTTCGGATTTTGACCACATTCTCACCCTGTGACGAACTTGTTCGCTTCATTTTTTGGATTTTGTTTTCTGACCTGATTTCTGGAACCGCTCTTCCCCGGACTCGAACCCGGTCGTCGTCGTCGTGGTCAGCCCCTCTCTGCGTCTCGAGTCCGCCAGAGTACACGAAGAGCTAACCGGACAAACTGGTTGCAGCAGGAAAGCCCTCCACACGGAGGCGAGCGGCCGGCTGGCCGGCCGGCAAGCGCCGAAGGGAACGGCGTCACACCGCCCCCCAGCGTTCGCTTAAAAAAATTAAATGCAGCCGTACGTACCCCCGGCAACGTATTTTGCGGTCTCCAGAAACGTCCACGGGACTACGTTCTCAGAATGAGCCTGGGTTGCATTCGTGTCTGCTATTCTCATAAAGCCACTAGAGGCCGCTGTCGACTGACCGACTGACTCACTTCCTAAACCCAACCGAGAGTGTTTTCAAAAGCAATGCAGAAAAAGAAAAGCCTTTGCAGCTTCCTGATTTTTACCACCTTTTCAGATTTTACCACATTCTCACCCTGTTATTTAAATGTTTATTTTATTTTTTGCCTTTTGTTTTACCTGCTTTCTGGAACCGTTCTTCACCGAACTTGAACCCATTGTTGTCAACTGCATCTCAAGTCTGCCGACATACATGGCGAGCTACTGGGCAAACTGGTAGCAGTGGAAAAGTCGTCCACATGGAGGTAAGTGCTCAGCTGGTAGAGCGAAAAGAAACAGAAGCTGTCGGCGGCCTCATACCGCCCCGTAGCATTTATTTTAAACACAAAACAGACGTACCTCTGGCTACATAATTTGCGCTATTCAGAAATGCATACAGGGGTACGTTTTTCATAATGAGCCTGTGTTGCAGAATGAACACAGATGTTTTGTCAGATGTCTCTGGGGTTTACCTTTATTAATGTAAAGAGTACATTAAAC
The DNA here is from genome assembly GCF_903798145.1 of Danio aesculapii. Lineage (NCBI taxonomy): Eukaryota > Metazoa > Chordata > Actinopteri > Cypriniformes > Danionidae > Danio > Danio aesculapii. The sequence goes on from NC_079455.1 coordinate 936,647, forward strand.
ATCTTGGAAAGTTTTAAGTTTTAGTTATGTATTTTCAATATTTATATTTGACTGCTGCTTTTCATGTGGGTCAAAGTTGAGATGGTTAATGAAATGGTGTCCTTTAAGCAGGTCGCACACCGGATGCGCCACTCAGTGCCGTGACACGGCGCGCACATGACAGTTGAAAGGATTGCACACCAGATGCGCACATTCGCATGTTATTTATAATAAAACTATTCAGATGGCGCTCTGTGGCGCGGCAGAAATATGAACAGTTTCCAGAGTGGTGGCTGGGCGCCGCAGACAGCCGCCGACTTGCGCTGCTGGTGTGCGTCCCCTGATATAAACCTTAAAGAATTCTAAAATGCATGGCGCTGCGTGGCACGTGGAACATGCAAACTCCACACAGAAATGCCAACTGACCCAGCCGAGGCTCAACCCATCGACCTTCTTGCTGTGAGGCGACAGCATAACCTACTGCGCCACTGCATCACCTATATAGAATTGTCATAATTAATATTCATGCAACAGAATCCTTAGGAGATCTTAACATATCGCTCCAGTTTTGTCCTTATATTGTTTTCCAGTAACATTTAGGACTAATTTCTGTTATTTATTTAGAATAATAACTGTGTAATAATAATAATCATTTGATTTACAATAAATATTTATGAGCTGAAGGTTGTTTGGATGGTGCTGGTGCAGGGTATATGGGGTGGTTCGCCCAGGGTGCCATTTAATCTACAACCGCCACTCTCAGGTGCAATGTGTCGGTGCACATATGTGTTGTTTTCAATAAGAAAACCATGTAAATAAAAGCCTTTTACATTTTTCCCACAATTTTTGGAGTGCCTTGGAGGGGCAGTGCAGTGCTTGCTGAGCTTACTTGTATCCCGTTTACCCCAAAGCAAGATCCTTCAAACTTCTCCCTGACGGATGTCTGTATTCTCATCTTGTTTTCCTGGAAAACTAAAACATCTGAACAAGTTTGTGTTCTAACAGTGTTTTATACGCCACGGGCAAATCATTATTTCTTGTTTTAAAAGCAACATAATAAAAATAAATCAATGCTTCTGCAAAAGTCAAAAACTAAAAGCAAAACTTGAGGCTTGAGGAAAAAAAAAAAGCCGTAGCTGAACATGTGAAGCACCTGTAATCCAGGAAACACTGCGCCTTGATAAATAGAGCAGTCACTGCAGCTTTGTACAACAACTAGTCTTTCACTACAGTAACCGCTCACTTCAGTGTGCTGATTTATTCCTCTACACCTGCAGTCCACATAGAGCTGCTGTAATACACACACGCACACACACGCACACACACACACACACGATAACAGAAGCATCAGATCTGAGGATCAATACTGTTATCGGGCCACCCGGTGAGTCCTGCGATGATTACACACACAAACACACTCACACACACAAATATAAAAGATTTATTCGCCCTCCTGTATATTTTCCCCCAATTTCTGTTTAACAGAAAGAAGATTTTCTTTAACACATTTATAAGCATAACAGATTTAATAACTCATCTCTAATAACTGATTTCTTCTCTTTGTCTTGATGACAGCACATAATATTAGACTAGATATTCTTCAAGACACTAGTATTCAGCTTAAAGTGACATTTAAAGGCTTCACTAGGGTAATTAGGGTAAAGTTAGGGTAATTAGGCAAGTCATTGTATAACAGTGGTTTATTCTGGAGACAATCCAACACTAATATTGCTGAAGGGGGCTAATAATATTGACCTTAAAATGGCTTTAAAACAATTAAAAACTGCTTTTATTCTAGCTGAAATAAAACAAATAAGACTTTCTCCAGAAGAAAAAATATTAGAGGAAATACTGTGAGAAATTTCTTGTTCTGTTAAACATCATTTGGGAGAAATACTCACTGGAGGGTGAATAATTCTGAATTCTGTATATGATTTGTGGTCTCTTTCCATTGCTGTAACAATCTGTATATTTTAATTATCAAAACATTTCATTCTGTCAGATTTATGAGGTGTTTTCCTCTTGGGGACCATAAAAAAGTCACCACAAGGTCAAAATGTACTGGTATTGCTATACTTGTGGGGACATTTGGTCTCCAAGATGTGATACTAGGTCAGCATGATATAAGAACAACCTGACATCTCAATATGAATACAGTTTGACCAGATAGCTTAAATAGCTCTATTCATAAATAATTCAGTAATTCAGAGTAATTAGGAGGATTTAATAAGGCAGTGAGTCATGCATAAAATAATGAAGCACAGATAAATACAGTAGAGCAAAGACAAAAGCAAAGTAAACAGTTCTTTATGACTTTCTTTGTCAACTAACAGCTCCAGGTGCAGAAACTGAATAATCAAATGTAAAATAATACTGCGTTGTTTAAACACTTCATTGTATACAAGACGTGCAGCACCAGAAACTATGAATACTGGAAGCCTGTGCTGGCATTTCTTCTGCGGTGTTGCTCTCAGTGTGTGAAGAGTGGGAGAAGATGGTTGCATTGACAATCAAACACAATGGGCAGCACACTGAACACATTTTATAAGTCAGATACTTGTAAATAACTCATGACAGAATAAAGTTACGTTAAAACCGAGCACACCATTGTTTTTCTTGTGAAATTCCCAATAAGTTTGAGGTATCACATGACCCTCTTCCTATTGAAAAAAACAAAAGTTGGATCCAAGATGGCCGACTTCGAAATGGCCACCATGGTCACCACCCATCTTCAAAAGTTTTCCTCACATATACTAATGTGCCACAAACAGGACTTTAATATCACCAACCACTCCCATTTTATTAAGGTGTATCCATATAAACGGCTCACCCTGTGTATGAAGGTTCTAACGGGCAGCACAAGCAGCACCGCAAGAAGGTCGCTAGTTCGACTCCCGGCTGTGTCAGTTGCCGTTTCTGTGTGGAGTTTGTATGTTCTCCCCCTGTTGGAGTGGGTTTCCTCTGAGTGCTCTGGTTTCCCCGACAGTCATGGGCTAAAGGGGAATTGATGAACTAAATTGGCCGTAGTGTGAGAGTGTGTGTGTGAATGAGTATGTATGGGTGTTTCCCAGTTCTGGGTGGCGGCTGGAATAGTTGGCGGTTCATTCCACTTGTGGTGACCCCTGATGAATAAAGGGACTAAGCTGAAGGAAAATAAATGATTGAAGTTACACAAGTAGAATTTCTTGTTTTTCTTTCTTTTTTCATTAGTTTTAAATCAGTTTTAGCACATTTTAATCTGTTTTTAATCATTTTTATTCTTGTTTTTATTTCTTGAACTTGTATTTTACATTTCTGGTACTCCTGTTTATGCAAAGCACTTTGAATTACCATTGTGTCTCAAATGCATCTCTAAATAAACCTGCCATACCTCTTTATTGTTAAACTACTGTTAAGTGACTCCACAAATTTCATGTATTCTGAACTCCAGGTTAATAATAATCAACATTATATATGTTGTGACCATTGTGAATGCGTACATTGCGATATCGATGTTGAAATGATATATTGTGCAGCTCCAGTACACACACACACTCCATCACTCTCTCAATGTGTTTTAATACGTCACCGTTTGTTCATAACTTTGAGAAAACCTTCCTGTAACATTAGCTAAAGTTCTGAGAAAGGTCTCGGTTTGCAGGATTAGCCGTATGATTGATGTCGGCCCTCAGAAATAACTCATATTCAAGATTTCATTAAACTCTCTGCTTATTGAAGAAGCTTGTGTATCTCAGTTCCTAGCAAAAGATGGTATTGTTGATGACAGGTGAGTAATGACTCTGATATCAGTGTAAAAAACAGCTTGCTATTATGAAAGATTCACCACAAAAGACTCAAAACATTGACAGCCTGATAGATGAACACCTCAGACTCTCACCAGAGGAGATGGTTACACTTTATTTTAAGGTGACGTATGTTGCCCAAATAATTACATCAGTCAATGAATCAATAAATCAATCATTAATTAAATCATTCAATCAGTCAGTCAGTCAATCAATTACGCAAACAATCAATCAAATCAATTAATTAATCAGTCAGCCAATCAATAAGTCAGTCAGTCAGTGGGTCAATCAACAAGTCGGCTAATTAATCAATCGATCTATTAACCAGCTAACCAATCAATCAATCAATCAATCAATCAATCAATCAATCAATCAATCAATCAATCAATCAATCAATCAATCAATCAATCAATCAATCAATCTGTCAGTCAACAAGTCAATCAATCTATCAGTCAATCAAATCAATTAATCTAATCAATTAATCAATCAGTCAGCCAATCAATAAGTCAGTCAGTCAGTGGGTCAATCAACAAGTCGGCTAATTAATCAATCGATCTATTAACCAGCTAACCAATCAATCAATCAATCAATCAATCAATCAATCAATCAATCAATCAATCAATCAATCAATCTGTCAGTCAACAAGTCAATCAATCTATCAGTCAATCAAATCAATTAATCTAATCAATTAATCAATCAGTCAGCCAATCAATAAGTCAGTCAGTCAGTCAGTCAGTCAGTCAGTGGGTCAATCAACAAGTCGGTCAATCAGTCAATCGATCGATCAACCAGTCAACCAAACAATCAATCAATCAGTTAATAAATCAGTCAGCCAGTCAATCAACACAACAATGAATCCGTCAGTCAATGAATCAATAAATCAATCATTAATTAAATATTTCAATTTATCAATAAGTGAGACAGTCAGTCGATCAATAAGGCAGTCAACAAGTCAATCGATTAGTCGATCACGCAATCAATCATTCAGCAAAATCAATGAATCAATCAGTCAGGCAATCAATAAGTCAGTCAGTCAATGGGTCGATCAACAAGTGAGCCAATCAATCAATCGATCTAGCAATCAGTCAACCAATCAATCAATTAATCAATCAAATCAACAAGTCAATTAAACAGTCAGTCAATTACACAATCAATCGAATGTATGAATCAATCAGTCAGCCATTCAATAAGTCAGTCAATCATTGGGTCAATTAACAAATCGGCCAATCAATCGATAGATTGACCTATTAACCATTCAACCAACCATTAATCAATCAATCAATCAATCAATCAATCAATCAGTCAGCCAATCAATAAGTCAGTCAATCACCCAGTCAACCAGTAAATCAATCCATCAATAATTAAATCAGTTAATCAATCAGTCAGTCAACAAGTCAATCAGTCAATCAATAGTTAGGTTCTTTTAACTTTTGACCCAGCCTTATATTTCTGCATTTTAAGTGTCCTCGTTACCCATTCCATGAACTAATTACAATAATTTACGCATAATTACATGCATACTAACCATCACCTAACCTACGGCCTGATCCTTTAATAATGACCACTACCCAGTAGTTAAATGAAAAGTAACACTGTAACACGGACCCATGACGGAGTGGAACCTATTTTTACATCACCATTGCAGATTTGAAGTCAGTTTCAAAGTCAAACGTCTGGTCGATGGTGCTAAAAGTGCATTGAGCTGTGAATCTGGCAGTGTTTTATTATGCTCTTTGTTGTACGAATCACAGCGGTTCAGAAATCAAATGTCCAGTACTAAAAGTTTAATGCTCTGTTGCATATAGAATTAGCTTAGCAGATACACAAAACTTAAACACAACTGTAAAACTGCTTGTGTGAAAAAAAACAGTCCAGGCCTATTGGAGATATATGCCTCGGTCTACATTTTAGTGAAACTTAAAATACGTTGTTTTGAGTGTGTTTTGCTGCATGTTTCAGGTGAAAAATCCACTAGAGGGCGCTGTCTACATTGTTCCAAATCTGAATTACAACCCATAGGGTGTGTTTTGTTCTGTTTCAGATGACAAATCCACTAGAGGGCACTGTATAATTACTGTGAATCTGAAATACTTAGGGTGTGTTTTGTTGTTCGTTTCAGGTGTCAAATCCACTAGAGGGCGCTGTCTACATTATTGCGAATCTGAATTACGTTACATAGGGTGTGTTTTGTTCTGTTTCAGATGACAAATCCACTAGAGGGCGCTGTATAATTACTATGAATCTGAAATACTTAGGGTGTGTTTTGTTGTACGTTTAAGGTGTCAAATGGGCTAGAGGGCGCTGTCTAAATTATTTCAAATATAAAATACATTACTTAGGGTGTGTTTTGTTGTGCGTTTTAGATGACAAATCCACTAGAGGGTGCTGTCTACATTATTCCAAATTTGAATTACGTTACATAGGGTGTGTTTTGTTCTGTCTCAGATGACAACTCCACTAAAGGGCACTGTATACATTATTGTGAATCTGAAATATGTGTTTTGTTGTACATTTCAGGTGTCACATGCTCTAGAGGGCGCTGTCTAAATTATTGCAAATCTAAAATACATTACTTATGATGTGTTTTGTTGTACGTTTTAGATGACAAATCCACTAGAGGGCGCTGTATACATTGCTGCGAATCTGAAATAAATTACTTAGGGTGTGTTTTGTTGTATGTTTCAGATAACAAATCCACTAGAGGGCGCTCTCTACAGTTTTGCGAATCTAAAATATGTTACTTTGGGTGAGTTTTGTTGTATGATTCAGGTGTCAAATCCACTAGAGGGTGCTGTCTACATTATTGCGTATCTGAAATACGTTACTTAGGGTGTTTATTGTTGTACGTTTCAGATAGCATATCCACTAGAGGGCGCTGTCTACATTATTGTGTATCTGAAATACGTTATTTAGGGTGTTTATTGTTGTACGTTTCAGGTAACATATCCACTAGAGGGAGCTCTCTACATTACTTTATAAGATTCAAGTGCTTCCTATACATGTCCAGGAGAAAGCGAAGCTTGTCGTACAGATCAGCTAGCAAACCACTGAGCTAAACTTTATGCTAAACCCAACCAATTGTGTTTTCACAAGCAGACACAAGAGATATGCACAATGTAGATTTACCTTGATTTTGCACTACTTTTTATCTCCTTTGTGGAAGTGTGCTTCACTAGACTCGAACCCCAGCACTTAACAATTGTAGGCTGAAACATTTATTTCCAAGTACTCTGTGCTATTCATAACATGGATCAAAGTGTTGTAATTTACTAGTAATCACACAAAATGAGTGTTAATTTATCCTCTTCCCCTGTAGTCATATTTTTTGTGACTGGGACACATTTTAAAGGCTCTCGTGACAGTGTTTTTGGATGTTTGGCTAAAATTATTATATATTTTGTCAGCGATATTGCATATTTGATAATTTTGCAATCACCATTCTGTTCATTTCACTTTGAAACACACATTACAGTGTGTCTGTATACAGATTCACACACTGCTGAGAATAGCACTTTCTACAGAGTGACAAATTTTCATCTTGTACTTTTGACAGGGATGCATGTTGGATGATAGCATAATTAAAATAACACATGCCTGGACTGCCGCTGCATTGATATTAACATCTACTGCACTGTCAAGCCTCTTTTCCCATTGCTGATCTCTCAGACAGATCTAACCATGCTTTAACGCACTGCTTTACAATCACATTCATCTCCTTCTCAATGAGAATGACAAGAAGAGGAGAAAATAACCTTCATTTATTGGTTCCAGTGTATTTGAGCGGGCATTTACTGTACACACCCAGCAAATATCATTCACGCCACAAACCACAGATCAGATGGAAACCTGTGTTTACGCAGTGTTTGATAGCCATGCATCGATATTACAATCCCTCCACTGACTGAATGATAACACTAAGGGCTGAATTCACTGAGAAGTCGAGTGGTTTTCCAATGCAAACAGCTGCGTCGTATTCACTCCAAACACAGAAACTGCACCTTGAGCATTCAAATCAAGTCATTGTCATTCATTTCTGTGCAAATGTGCCTCCTTTCCATGCAAATTAGGCTCATTATAGACTGCAATTTATTCATAAAACTCCATGCTCTTTGTCTAAATAACCGAGCGCTTATCTGAGAGGGATGTAGTGTGCACTTTCTAGCGTTCATGGCAGCAGTAAACAGCCCATGATGATCAGACAATGGAGAAAAGTGTCGTAACCGGTAATTATCAGGAAGATATTACGTAGATGTCAGCGTGCCAGCACAGATTTTGCGACTGTGTTTTCATCATTGCTGGCATCTGTGTATTTCAGCTCAGTGAATCAGATGCTGAAGCAGTACAAATAATTACTTGAGTAATAAGATGGAGTAATTACAGAGTACGTTATTTCCAGATAACAAGCACTAAAGAACACCGATTCATCTGCTTTATTTGATCACCAGTGAATACGTTCACATTCATATTTATATGCTCGTCTCTCAATGCTGTTATTGACTGTTTGTCTCCATCTAGTGTCTGAGTAATGCGCAGGTTAGTGTATACTCCATCAGCTGTTTCTGTCAGCTTTGTGTTTTCGACTGTTTGTCTCCATCTAGTGTCTGAATAATGTGCAGGTTAGTGTATACTCCATCAGCTGTTTTAGTCTGTGTGTCTCCATCTAGTGTCTGAATAATGTGCAGGTTAGTGTATACTCCATCAGCTGTTTTAGTGTCTGTCAGCTTCGTGTTTTCGACTGTTTGTCTCCATCTAGTGTCTGAATAATGTGCAGGTTAGTGTATACTCCATCAGCTGTTTTAGTCTGTTTGTCTCCATCTAGTGTCTGAATAATGCACAGGTTAGTGTATACTCCATCAGCTGTTTTAGTCTGTTTGTCTCCATCTAGTGTCTGAATAATGCGCAGGTTAGTGTATACTCCATCAGCTATTTTAGTGTCTGTCAGCTTTGTTTTTTCGACTGTTTGTCTCCATCTAGTGTCTGAATAATGTGCAGGTTAGTGTATACTCCATCAGCTGTTTTAGTTTCTGTTGTGTTTTTGACTGTTTGTCTCCATCTAGTGTCTGAATAATGTGCAGGTTAGTGTATACTCCATCAGCTGTTTTAGTTTCTGTTGTGTTTTTGACTGTTTGTCTCCATCTAGTGTCTGAATAATGCGCAGGTTAGTGTATACTCCATCAGCTGTTTTAGTGTCTGTCAGCTTTGTGTTTTCGACTGTTTGTCTCCATCTAGTGTCTGAATAATGCACAGGTTAGTTTATGCACCATCAGCTGTTTAAGTGTCTGTCAGCTTTGTGTTTTCGACTGTTTGTCTCCATCTAGTGTCTGAATAATGTGCAGGTTAGTGTATACTCCATCAGCTGTTTAAGTGTCTGTCAGCTTTGTGTTTTCGACTGTTTGTCTCCATCTTGTGTCTGAATAATGCACAGGTTAGTTTATGCACCATTCAGCCGTTTTCATTTCTGTCAACTTTGTAATTTATTAAAGTATTATAACTATTATAACTCAAGACAAATGTCTTGTGTCAATTTTATTTAACTTAAATGGTTAGTAGAAGTAATAAACAGGAAAAAGTACATTTAATGGATTGTTTTCGTAGAGTAAAGATGCGCTCATACTAGTTTTCACTTTTTGATAACATATTGTGACTGAATTAGTTGTCGTTTTGTAAACTATTACAGCTCAGAACAATGGTTTGTGTATAATATTTACGTTTTGTTGCAAGTATAAATTTAATTAGTAGGATAAAGTACACATAGGCCATTGTTTCACACAAATAAAGCTGTGACGTTTTGATCTTTTGTTGGTCCCACACAATCATGTGATGTTCTTTTATCACAGGTCAGAGTTCACCACACTTGAACTTCGATCCCGCAGCTACATGTGAAACTTGATTCGCGTTTCCGATCTGCTGCATTCACATGTGTTTAAATAGAAGTCAATGTGGCGAAAATATTTGTGATAAATGGTTCAGGCGGTGTAAATATGATTTCCACTGAACTGAATGAAGTCTGTTTTCATTTTAATGTCATGTGAACTGTGAATTTACGTCACACATCGAAGAAAGTCACGACAGAGGGACCTTTAAAAATAACCTAATTTTGAGGGAAAAAAGGGAAAAGTTTAAGTCTAAGAGAAATGAAAGTGAATACAGTTACTGGAGAGATTGAAAAGTTCATTTAAAGGTTATGTTTCTCTGTAAAATCAATGGAAGCTGTGGCCTTTCTGTTGTAACAGACATTCACATCCAGATCGGCTTCGTGTTCGGCATGAAAATCGATTCTCTGATTTTCATTTGTGATTTCTCTGTTCAGTCCGATGATGCAGTAAAACAAACAGCAGACAGCCTGAACGAAAATGCACCAAATAACAGAGTAGTGGCCAGATTAAACCAGAGCAAACTGTCTTTTTGGTGTTTAAACAGTACTGTCTGTGTTTACTAAAACACGCTGGGAAAAAATTGAGCTGAGGAATGGTGCATAAAACAAGTTGAACAAACTCTTCAGTTGCAGAGTAAGTTTAGGGTTGACGAATCCAAAGAAATGCAAAGTGGTTAAGGTCGGGTTTTACATAGGTGATATAAATGTTCTTCGTTAACTCAGGGTTAATGACTAGCAGTAAACAGCCAATCACGTAAGACTTGACTGCAACACACAGCCAATCACACGACAAGTGAGTCAGCTAACAGCCAATCACAAGTCACCAGTCAGAAAACAGCCAATCACAAGACTAGGGTCAGCAAACAACTAGGGTCAGCAAACATGAGACATGAGTCAGCAAACAACCAATCACAACACGAGTGAGTAAACAGCCAATCACACGACTTATAAGGTAGTACATAGCGCCCTCTAGTGCATTCGTGAAAACAGGCTGCACACAGACGTCAGCACGTATTTCATGTTTCCCAAAATGTAGCCCTGGGCACACACATATCTCCAATGAGCCTGTAAGCTCCAGTAATCATCCATCTACTGTCCAGCGCAGCAGCAGAGTCTCATCACTGTGAACTGTAGGGTCCAGGGGAGCGGGAGACATGCGATAAGAGCAGACATTATCAGCACACACACACACCCATCAGCACATACACACCCTGTTCCCCACAAAGAGCTTCGACCTTCATGAGCCGTGCTGGAGGTGCTGCCATTCGCACTCTGAACACTGGCATTATTCAGTGTGTATGTGTACGCGTGTGTGCGTGTGTGTGTGTGTGTGTGTGTGTGTGTGTGTGTGTGTGTGTGTGTGTGTGTGTGTGTGTGTGTGTGTGTCAGTACCAAGATCACATTATGAAAAGCAGTGAAGAAAAGACAATAAATTACTTCTGAAGCCCAGAGAACAACACTGATGATTATCAAGACTTTATATAGGGTTTACAAGGACTCTAAATAGACGAAATGTACTTTCTAAGGCTTATTATATGGCTTTACCCAACACCTACCCCTAAACCCAACTCTGGAAACCAGTGGCAAAATATGAACGTGCCTAAGTGGCTTATGTGTATTATTTAAGTGTTTTGAATTATAAAGACACAATGCATGTCCTCATAAACCAGCTTCATAGAGGACAACTAGGTCATACCTACACTCTCAGAAATAAAGGTATGTGAGCTGTCACTGGGGTGGTACCTTTTCAAAAGGGACACTTAAAAACCCAACACAATCTCACGGCAATTCGTAACTTTTTGATTTAGTGGCTAATTCGTACGAATTCGCACGATCTAATTTGTACAATTTAGTACGATTTGCTCATCCCCCAATGACGGTTGGGTTTAGGGGTGGGGTTAGGTGCCACGCTTCCTTTTTAAAATCATCCAATTTCGTACGACTCAACTCGTACAAATTTGTACGAATTAGCCACTAAACTGACAAAACGTAAAATACTTACGTTTTCTCGTGAGATCAGGCTGTAAAAACCTCAATATATCCCTCAAAAGTATATATTAGTACCTAAACATTTTAAGGAGGAACACTTTTGTACTTTTTAGGCGCTAATACGTACCTTTGAGGTACCAATATGGACCCTGTAAGTACAAATGTGTATCTTTTGCAATGGTACCACCCCAGTGACAGCTCACATACCTTTATTTCTGAGAGTGTAGAACTGGGCGATACACCAAAAAAAGATCACAATATCAAGTTCATTCGGTATCGTTAAGTATTCAATATTTTTTATCAATCCTTTTAGGAATATTAGGATTATTTTATTTATCCACTTTATATTAATTTGCCAACATTACTAATGCAAATAGATTTAAAAGTTAAAAAAATACTTAAAATATCTGATCTCTTCATAATAAATTAAACATATACAGTTGAAGTCAGAATTATTAGCCCCCCTGTTTATTTGTTTCCCCAGTTTCTGTTTAACGGAGAGCAGATTTTTTTCAACACATTTCTAATCATAATAGTGTTAATACTGTTAATATGTGAATAATAATGAGACAGTAAACCTCAAACTCTGTCAACAAAACAAATTATGAGAATCAAAGCTGAGCTTTCAGGTAAAGGAGCCAGTCATCATTAAATCAAATATATACTGAACATTACAAATAGTGAAGTTGGATGACTACATTAGCCCTATGCTAAACACTTTTTCAGATGGGGAGCTAGTGGCTGTGTTGCACAAGAAAAGAAACCAAAAAGCCACTCTGGTGAAATCCTTACATCCTTTATTTACAATCTCTTCACTGCTGCTAGCCACAGCACTCATTTTCAAGTCTGTTCTTATTCTGACCTAAGGTGACGATGACACAACCCAGTCCTATCCCATACCATGTTCACATGCTGCATCTAAAAGCATTTGAAAAGCACGAGCGGGTGGTTTTCTTTATCATTTTCAATGCGCTTTACGCTCACGCTCCTCTTCTTTCTGTAACTAGCTGACCATCAACCATTTCCTTGGAAGATGACAAATTGGCAAACCATTGCTGCCGTTCCAATTCAAGTTTATGGAGAAAAGTAAAAAGCACTGCAGTGTTTGGGTGCGCTGTGTTTGTCTGAGGTAATTAGTCTGCTGTTATTACACGTTAATAATGTGTATATTACATACAAAATGTGAAGCATATAGGTTAGTTCTGCTTATATGAATCGTGGTTCGCTCACAACATTCTGAAAAGTTTTTAACTATGTGCGCCTGGAAAATGCGCGCACACCACATGCACACCGCTTTCACACCATGTGCGTATCGCTCCCTATTTTCACGCACAAGTCGCGCGCCTCCATTGGAAATGACAAACTGACACCATAAGCTTATTAGCATTTCTTCCAGCAGCCACATTTTAATAAAACTATAGCTATAACTATAACTATATACTCCAGTGCAACCTTCGTATGGTCGCATAGCCCTCACCGAGGCTGATGCTGGCGCGCACTTCTCAAGCAATGTAACTTCATGTCGCGTAGCACAAGCTCTGCGATTGGTCGGCTTGGTAGTGCTGATGAATGTGGGCAGTGGTGAGAGTCACGCGAGCCACATGGAGCAAGTGTTTACACATGTTGAGTCCCGTGAAGGAGCTCCAGATGGAAACTTTTATTTTGTGTTTACCTTATGAATAAAGTTGTTGCTCGTCCGCAGGTTCTCACCTCATAATAAGCAAGTTTGAGCTACTTGTACATTAAGGTGGCATTCAGAAAAAACTAAACACCCGTGAAGACACTCGACACAGAGGAACATAAACACCTGCTGCCAGCTAGTGTTTCAGAAGGGTTATTGCAGAGCAACACAAACATCGCAAAGAAGTATGAATGCAAGACTACGTGCAAAGCATGCGCCGTGGGTCACGCGATCACTCGACGCAGAAGTTTAAACCTGCATTTATTGACAGTGGTGTTCAGTCAATAAACACAGATACTGTTTTATTGGCACAGCCCTAGTCATACCTATGTCATTATTCAAATATATGTCTTTGCAAACCACCAAAACTCTATTCGTTCCTCTCCCCCAACCCTACCCCTAAACCCAACCCTCACAGGAAACAATCTGCATTTTTACATTCCCCAACACTTCATTCTGTCTGATTTATGAGGCATTTTCCTTATGAAGACCAAACGAGGTCTAAATTTACTGGTATTGGTAAAACATGAGGAACACACACACACACACACACACACACACACACACTGCAAACACACAATCCCAAAATAAGCTGAATTAGTTGTCAGTAGTCAATTCTTGATGATCATAACAGTGTTCATATGACCTCTCAGGTGGATGTGTGTGTATGTGTGTGTTCACCTTAGTCAACATCTGGCCGTCAGACAGTAAACAGCTGCTCATATGGTGCAGAGGTCACACGGAGCAGATAAAACACATTTCTTCCTCACCGCGCCGCTCTGATCCTGTCCTCTACCTCCAGAAGACATGCACTCTACACTGTATAGACTTCTCAAAAGCACAGACTTCAGTGCCATTCAGAACTTAAACGTGCTCACCCCAACAAATTAGTCCAATATTAACCCTCGTGTGCTGTTAGAGATGTTTTCATCCACTCTGGGGTGATTCTGAGTCTTAATTTGGCCGTGACTTTCTCTGAATTTCAGCAAATGAAATTATTTTTGCTGACAAATCTTATCTTGATGCATGTTTTGGGAAAATTCTTTGATTTAAAAAAAAAAAAAGCTCACCAATACACTCTGGGCAAATTGACTCCCCTTTCATTATGTTGGGGGCTGTTTTTGTCCCATTGACTTTCATTATAATGACATTTTTTGATTGCAAAGCCAAGACAGCATATAATTATGCATTCTTGATTCTTGCTGGTTTTCCCTATTGGGAAGAGGGACAATTTTATTTATTTATTTTTATTATTCATTTAATTTAATTTATTTATTTTTTTACTGTTGATCATCAGTTTCAGTGCAAACATTTCTAAATGATCGTGTGACCCTAAAAAGTGGAGAAGTGATTAGGAAAATTCAGCTTATTTCAAATAAATGCAACCTCGGAGAGCAGATGAGACTTCTTTTACATATAAAAACAGACTATTTTTGGGATTTTGAGTCTGTGTTGTGCACTGAAACATATCGTTTCATTTTCAGAAATAATGAGTCAAAATGAGCGGTGACGCAGTGGCGCAGTAGGTAGTGCTGTTCCCTCACAGCAAGAAGGTCACTGGTTTGAACCTCGGTTGGGTCAGTTGGCGTGTCTGTGTGGAGTTTGCATGTTCTCCCTGCGTTCGCGTGGGTTTCCTCCGGGTGCTCCGGTTTCCCCCACAGTCCAAACACATGCAGTACAGGTGAATTCGGTAGGCTAAATTGTCCGTAGTGTATGTGTGAATGAGTGTGTATGGATGTTTCCTAGAGATGGGTTGTGGCTGGAAGGGCATCCGCTGTGTAAAAACATGCTGGATAAGTTGGCGGTTCATTCCGCTGTGGCGCCCCCGGATTAATAAAGGGACTAAGCCGAAAAGAAAATGAATGAATGAATGAGTCGAAATGAGTTTTTCCTTAAAACAAGCAAAATAATCTGCCAATGGGGAAAGCAAATGATCTTGTTTTTGCTTTGAAATAACATTATTTCTCTCACCCCATAGGCAGATTATTCTGCTTGTTTCAAAAAAAAATTTGCTTAATTTTGACTATTTTTTTCTTACAACAAGACAATATATTTGCTTGTCTAGAAAATGCTTCTTGATTTAAAAATGTTAAGATATTTTGACTAGAAAGAAGACAAAAACTCAAAGTAAGAAAAGCGTTTTGTGCAGTGTGGAGGAGTGTGGAGAGCTCAGACAGCGTCCGCATCTCTTGTGTTTCAGACCTGCGTTGTGTTTTGTTTGTGAGGACGGAGGACTTTCAGAAATCTGTCTTTTCTCCTGTCGCTGTGGTCTGTCACTGAGCTCAGCACAACAAACGCTCACAGTGACAAGTAAAGTTTGCACCTTTCCAGAGAGGCGTCATTAAAGCAAACACTGCCAAAGAGAAAAGCACAGAAGCTCATGATGCACGTGCCGCTGAAACAGCTATAAATATCAGTTATCACACAAGCGGACGTCACACAGACGGCTGCGCGGGTATCATCCAGAATAATGGCTTCCATCATGCTGACGGCTCTTTATTTTTTCAGCAGGAGAAAAGCAGCACATGTGTAGAGCCAAAACAACAGGGCTGCATGTGAAATCACCCCTTTATTCTTAACCCTTGTGTTTTGTTCAGATCAACTCCCCTTTCATTGTGTTGCAAGCTGTTTTTGCCCCATTGACTTCTATTATAATCACATTTTTTGACTGCAAAGCCATGACAGCATGTAATCATGCATTCGTGATTGTTGCTGGTTTCATTTTTACTGTTGATCATCAGTTGTCAGCATTGACCCTTTAGATTGGCCTGTGCAAAAAAAGTTTCTGGCTTTAAATAGAGTTCAGTGGAGTAAAACAGCCGATTATTGTAACGAATATGGCTGAACAGACACATTATTATTTAGCTTAACTAATAACACACCGCCAGCTTCTCCCACCCAGAAAAGACTGGATGGTCAGTTGTAATCCGATCCCAAGGTTGTACGACACAAAGGAATGCTCAGAACTGGACACACAGAGAACTTCTCAACCCAGGCTGATTCTGAAAACGTACCTCTATATACACTTCTGGAGTCTGTGTAATACGTCCTAGGGAGATACGTATTTTTGCTGTTTTTGTTTTCACAAATCCACGACATGTATGCTTTTTCATATCTTAAATTTCTCTCGAGTGCCATGCTCGCCTGCTGTTCTCAAGTAAACCCACCAGAGGCCGCTGTTGACTCAGTGTTTGACTGACTGACTGACCGACCAATCACCTGACCCACCATCCTCCTTCCTTAAACCCAACCAATTTTATTGATTGACCCGCCCACCCACTTCCCTAAACCCAACCAACAATTTTCAGAAACAATGCAGAAAAAGAAAAGCCCTCGTCTGATTTTTACCACAATTTCAGATTTTACCACATTCTCACCCTGTTATTTACTTGTTTATTTTGATCCTTGCTTAAGACTGATGTTTTTAATGTAAACTTTTATGTGTAATCAGGTGTTTTGCAACATGTATCTTGCTCATGTATTACTATTATGGTTTTAATATTTCTGAAATCAATGTTTACCTCTACCACAGCTAAACAAGATCATAGATGGTTCGGTCTCACTTTATTCTGATGATCCATGTGTTGAATTTAGTTACACTGCATCTACATGCCAACTAATTCTCATTACATTATAAGTAGACGGTTAGGTTGGGGTTAGGGTTAGTGTAAGTTGACATGTACTTATAAAGTTTCTTATAGTCAGTTAAATGTCTGTTGAGGGAGCAGTATCAACAGATGTTAAGCAGACAGTCTACTAATACTCAAATGGACAATCAAAATAAAGTGTTACCAATGGTTCATGTTTAATGTCCCTGCAAAGCTAATTTGCTGTACTGAACAATTGTTTACATTTCATGTTAATACCTGTGCAACATATTAACATTTTAAGAAACTTGAACATTTCTGCATCAGTTTACACCCAGAATACATATGCAAATTCCTCAGCCTTGTAACAAAGACTATAAAACGTGCCTCGGGGGAGTTAACTTCTCATTGATCAACTCACCTTCGGTGGGTGGGTACAAAACCATCATTATAAAAGCTTGACCAGAGAAAGACTTGAACCCAGAACTAGAACCCCAGAGGATTCCAGGGAGCAGGTATGGACCTAGACAAAATGGGTTAATCGCACAGCTCAGACATTCCCATCTCTGAGACCTTTCTTACTATCTTTTCCGTCGAGATTCTAGTTGAGTTTAGTGTGCCGTGAAACCGAAAAGTTTTGCCGCCTTAACTTGAAAATCCAGACTCCACCCCACTCCAAGTCTCCAAGCCTCGCGAGGACAAAGAACTGACAACCAGCTATCCAGGTGCTCAACAGAGGGAGTTCTTCACATCACAAAAGGAACGCAAGTAACACTTCCGGACTATCCCTGAACCGGTGTAAACTATATGTAACCCTAAAGAGACCATAGAAGGGTTAAATTGATTATTTGTGGTTCGCTTCGTTTGGTCTTACAAAATCTGAGGTTTTTCCATCATTACAAACTCTTATTATTCTCTCTTTACTCTTCTCTACAATTTCATTTTGTATAAAGAAAGGGGCCTGTGCATGTTTATGAATCTAATGTCTTAAACTTCCAACTTGTTACCCTGCTTAAACATAAACGGGCTTTTATTATTGATAGCAATAGCCGTAATTGAAGTCAACTGTGCGTTCGAACAATCGCTGTTCGTTTTTTGTTTGTTCGGATTTAAAGAGTCGATTCTTTTGAAGCTCTGTTCAAATAAATCTTCAACTCCCTTTGAGCTGATTCACTACATTATAGTGTGTGTGTGTGAGTGTGTGTGCGTGTGTGCAGAAATACACTTGCTGTGTTTACTGTGTTGAGAGCGGAGGGGCTTGTTTTGATTTTCAGACAAACAGCCACCAACATAACCAAAGGGTAGTAAATTTGCCAAAAGGAGTGTATTGTTGAGGTTTTTTTTAAATATCAAAGCATTTTCCCAAAAAATATGTGTCAAAATAAGAATTTTCATCTAAACTCATTCCATTTGCTGAAACAGAAAGAAATTTAAGTAAATTAAGACTCAAAATCAGCCCAGAGTGAATGAAAATGACCCATCAGCACAAAAGGGTTAAATCTCCTGTTGATTTAAGGGTCAAAAATGTCCATTTCAAGTATTTGTATTGAACATATTCACTGACTGTCAAGATGATTCTCAGTTCCCAGATGAGTCTTGTGTTATTCAGCGGTTGTTATCCAGGAAAAACAAATCTTAAAATGTCGCGACTGACCAATCAGAAGCGAGTATTCCTCAACTTGGAATACTTCAACTTGCGTATCCAGAGGTGTTATTTGTGTAAAGTTTGTGCCCAGCTGTATCAGAGCAGGACAGTAACAGCAGAGTTTTCCTCAGATCTGCAGCTCTACGCAGCATCTTTTGCTCTCATGTCACGAATAAAAGAAACCCAGGATCAGAGCGAGAGTCTCAGCGGGAGCTCCTGTTAATCCAGCAGGGTCTCCCTCAGCCCGTGGGTGGCATCTGCATCTGCAGCATTTCTCTCGAATACTCTCTCTGAACACACACACAAACACACACACACAGATATATACTGCAGAAAGACCCCTGCCACTACCTTAGCACACAAATAACTTATTTCAAATGACGTCTCTCTACACACTTCACTTGTTTTCAGCAAAAAACTAAACATTAGGTTGCTTTTATTTGTTCTGTTGCCTTAAATCATAACAAATTTTGTCTCATTTTATAACATTTTACTGGGTGAATAAACATATATGGTAGCTCCATTACTGATTACAAAAAAAAAAAACATACAATGCCAATTTTGTGTCATTCTTCCTGCAAACAACCTTAAGCTGGGCAACATTATGGGATCTTCGTTGTCGTTAAGATTCAAAATGCACCACACATTCTCTATTGGAGACAGGTCGGGACTGCAGGCAGGCCAGTCCAGTATCTGTATCCTCTTCCTCCACAGCAGGACTCTGTAATGTGTGCAGAATGTAGTTTTGCATTGTCTTGTTGAAATATTCATGGGCGTCCCTGGAGAAGAAAGCTGCATGTTGTGCTCCAAAGTCTCTCTGTGCTTTTCAGCTTTAATGGTGGATCACAGAAGGGCAAGTTACCTTTTCCAAGGGCACTGACACAACCCCATACCATCACAGACCCTGGCTTTTGGACATGTTGCTGGTAACAGTCTGGATGATCCTTTTCTTCTTTGGTCCGGAGTACACGTGTCACGGTCACCAGCGATCCAGCCTGTGCAGATCGTAGGTATTTACACAGATCGCTATGGACTGCAAATCTGCCATTTCATGGACTACAAACCCCAGTCATGCACCACACACACACATACACAACCGGTTCCTGATCAGGACTAATTGCAAACACACAGCCGGAGGATCGGTACAAACTGATTAGATGGACTTTAAATACAGCGCACACACACACTTCATTGCTGAGTCTTGTTTACTATTGCTGACATTACAACGGGTTTCCTTGTATTGTTTTGACGTTTTTTGACCCTTGTCTTGTTCGTCTGTTTATCCCTGTCTGCTGCCTGCCTGCTGATCATCTGCCTGTGTATATGACTACGACTCTTACCTGTCTAATAAACCTGCACCCCAGTTGTCAGTGTCACACTCTATTACAAAACGGCGTCCATTTCTCCAAAAATACCTGAAATACTGATTCATCTGACCACAGTACATGTTACCACTGTGTGATGGTCCATCCCAGATGCCTTCGAGCCCAGAGAAGTCAATGGCACTTCTGGACATTGTTAACGTAGGGCTTCCTTTTGGCACAGTACAGTTTTAACTGCCATTTGTGGATGTAACTACGTATTGTGGTACTTGACAAAGGTTTGTTGCAGTAGTCCTGAGTCCATGTGGTGATCTGGCTTATAGATGAATGAGAATTCTTGATGCAGCGCCCCCTGAGGGATCGGAGATCACAGTTGTTCAACTTAGGTATGCGCTCTTGTCCTTTACACACTGAAATTCAGATTCCTTCAGATTCCTATAATCTTTTAATGATGTTCTGCACTGTTGAAGGTGAAATATCCAAATGTCTTCCTGTCTTTCTTTGAACAACACTGTTTTTAAACATTTCTATCATTTTCTCACATATTTGTTGGAAGAAAATTTGTTGAAGAAAAGTCCAATTTGGTAAAATTTCACACAGAACTTAAAAACGTAACTTAAATATATATATATATATTGGGTTAAATGTCATGTTTGCACTTTAAACCTTTCACTCAAAATCTGCCATACTTGTAAAGAAAAAATATGCACCTTTTGTTAATAGTTTCACTGAATTCTGACTAAATGTTTTGTCGAAGCGATGTCATTGCCATTTTCTTTTATAAAAATGTCTAATTGCACTCATTTGTCATAGTGAAAGTCTTATAATCGAGCCAGAGTTTCCAGCAGAAGTGCTCTCATTATTCAGCGGCTGAACTAAAGAGGACTCCAGACAGTTTGAGACACTACTGAGTGAAGACGCTGAGTCTCTGATGGCTGATCTGCACCTCAGGACGCTCTCTACACTGCAGAGAGTAATCTGTCTTCAGCTAATAGACCGTGTCCATTTATTTCACTCTCACACTAAAGTGAAGCTCTCCAGATCACCAGCGATCCACACAACCGTAGCCACTAAACAAATGCATCTTTAGCACTGAGCTCATCACATAAACAAAAACTATTCTGGAAAACTTGAATTTAATTTCAGCACAATTAGCAAACATGCAGACATACAGAAGAGGACTTCTAGTAGAGTTCTTAAAATCAGAGCAGACTGTACTGCCGGACCAATCACAGCAGACTGAGCCATCTGAACAATCAAAACAAATCTAATCCTACGACCAACCACAGAAGACTGAACAATCTGACCAATTACTGCAGACTGGCTCATCTGAGCAATCACAGCAGACTGAGCCATCTGAAAATTACAGCAGACCAGACCATTTGACCAATAAGAACAGACTGGGCCATTTTACAAATAGGAACAGACTGGGCAATCTGACCAATCAGAACAGACCTGGTTGCATGACCAATCATAGAACAGAAGACTTTGTCATCTGACCAATCAGAACAGACCAGGTTGCATGACCAATCACAGAACTGAAGACTTTGTCATCTGACCAGTCAGAACAGACCAGGTTGCATGACCAATCACAGAACAGAAAACTTGGCCATCTGACCAATTAGAACAGACCTGGTTGCTTGACCAATCACAGAACACTAGACCATCTGACCAATCAGAACAGACCCGATTGCGTGACCAATCACAGATGATTGCACTGTCTGACCAATTTGAACAGACAGGGTCATTTGACCAATCACAGCCGAATGAGACATCTGACCAATCAGAACAGACTGGACCATCTGACTAATCAGAACTGAATGGGCCATTTTACAAATTAGAACAGACTGGGCCATCTGACCAATCAGTATCGAATGGGCCATTTTACAAATCAAAACAGATTGGGCCATTTGACAGTCTGGGTCATCTGATTGATCAGAACAGACTGGGTCATCAGACCAATGAGAAATTACTGGGTCATTTGACTAAATAGAGCAGACTGGGCCATCAAACCAATCAGAACAGAATGAACCATTTTACAAATAAAAACAGACTTTGCCATCTGACCAATCAGATCAAACCGGGCTATTTTAGAAATCAGAGCAGACTGGGCCATCTGACCAATCACAGCAGAGTGGGCCGTCTGACCAAGCAGAACAGACTGGGTCATCTGAACAATCAGAACAGAGTGGGTCATCTGACCAATCAGAACAGACTGGGTCATCTGACCATTCACAACAGATTCAAACCCAAATATTTATTGTGGACAAACCCATATATACCAAATTAATGCGGTGCCTCCGTCATCCTGACTGAGGTGCATGACAAGATTTCATTCAAAATGACCCCTGTGTGACCTTTTTTGGAAAGCCCGGTGCATTGCCTTGAATTAAAATGATGCAGCATTAAACACAGTCCACATAAACACTCACTGTGAGACTCTGGATGTGCCACCGGGCCTTTTATTCAAATCGGAAAGTATGAAGAATTCAAAAAGCCCACATTATCCAGCTCAATCCCTCTATGGGACAAATATGTAAAATATTTATACTGCCATGAGAAATTACATGAATGAATCATGCCAGAGAGGCTGTCCTGAAAAAACTCCATATATTTCTGTCCCTGACTAAATAATATTGAGATATGATATCAATTATACATGAAGATAATTAAGCGTGGAGCATTGGTTTCGGGTAATGAATGTAACGGGACGAGTGTGATTAAATCCCTCATGATGACCCGAGAGCAGCTCTTCAGACGTCTGACGTGCCGGAGGTTTATTTCCACACTGTTTTGCATACGCATGAGTATCCGTCTGCTAGTTTGTTCTGCTGCTTACAGGAGGATGTTTCTGTGATGGGAATAAATGCATGACTTACGCTGACTGCATTGTTAAAATCTTGATTTAGCCATGATTTATTTTTTCTTTCTCTAATTAGAGGTAAACAGAAGTGTGAAAAACCTTAGCAGTGATGTGCTGCTTACACTAATTAGAGCCGTGTGTTCATGAATATGTAAATAACACATGAAAAAGTTGAAAACAGCAGTTCAGAAAGCATCTGACTAGGAAGATCTGCAATTCAGAAAGTGTTTAATGTTTAGTTTTGTCCCTTCAGAGAGTAGACTGCTTTAACGCAAGCAGCTTTAATATACAGATTGTTTTCATGCTGCATCATCAGGCGGCCATATTGGAGGCACTTTGTTTTGTAAACAAAGCCACCAAACTCGCATATTTAGCTGATTGTGACTGCTGAAACTGATCAATTATTGTCATCAAAAACATATAGAGCACTATAGACTGACAAAGTAAATATACAGTGCATCCGGAAAGTGTTGACAGCGCTTCACTTTTTCCACATTTGTTTATGTTACAGCCTTATTCCTAAATAGATTAAATTCATTTATTTCCTCAACATTCTGCACACAATTCCCCATAATGACAATGTGAAAAAAGAGTTTGGCGTGAAGCTCTAAATTGAGCTCAGGTCCATTCTGTTTCCACTGATCATTCTTGAGATGTTTCAGCAGCTTCATTGGAGTTCACCTGTGGTCAATTCAGCTGATTGGACATGATCTGAAAAGGCGTACACCTGTCTGTATAAGGTCCCAGGGTTGGCATTGCATGTCAAAGCACAAACCAAGCATGAAGACAAAGGAATTGTCTGTAGACCCCTGAGACAGGATTGTCTGGAGGCACAAGGCTGGGGAAGGTTACAGAAACATTTCTGCTGCTCTGAAAGTTCCAATGAGCACAGCGGCCTCCATCATCCGTAAGTGGAAGATGTTTGGAATCACCAGGACTCTTCCTAGAGCTGGCCGGCCATCTGAGCTGAATGATCGGGGGAGAAGGGCCTTAGTCAGGGAGGTGATCAATAACCTGATGGTCACTCTGTCTGAGCTCCAGCGTTCTTCTGTGGAGAGAGGAGAACCTTACAGAAGGAAAACCATCTGTGCAGCAATCCACCAATCAGGCCTGTATGGTAGAGTGGCCAGACTGAAGACACTCCCCGCCTGGAATTAGCCAAAAGGCATCTGAAGGACTCTCAGAGCATCAGAAACTAAACTCTCTGCTCTGATGAGACTCAAACTGAACTCTTTGGAGTGAACGCCAGGCGTTACATTTGGAGAAAAGCAGGCAGCGCTCATTACCAGGCTAATAGCATCCCTACAGTGAAGCATGGTGGTGGCAGCATCATGCTGTGGGAATGTTTGTCAGCAGCAGGAACTGGAAGACTAGTCAGGATAGAGGGAAAGATGAATGCAGCGATGTACAGAGACATCCTGAATGAAGACCTGCTTCAGAGTGCTCTTGACCTCAGACTGGGGCGACGGTTCATCTTCCAGCAGGACAATGACCCAAAGCACACCGCCAAAATATCAATGGAGTGGCTTCACAACAACTCGGTGAATGTCCCTGAGTGGCCCAGCCAGAGTCCAGACCTAAATCCTATTGAACATCTCTGGAGAGATCTTAAAATGGCTGCACACCGTCGCTCCCCCTCCAACCTGATAGAGCTTGTAGGTACTGCAAAGAGGAATGGGCAAAAATTCCCAAAGACAGGTGAGCCAAGCTTGTGGCATCATATTCAGAAAGACTCAAGGATGTAATCGCTGCCAAAGGAGCATCAACAAAGTATTGAGCAAAGGCTGTAAATACTGATGTACTGGTGATTTTACAGGTGTTTTATTTTTAATAAATTTACAACAATTTCAAAAATTCTTTTTTACATTGTCATTATGGGGGATAGTGTGTAGAATGTTGAGGAAATAAATGAATTTAATCCAATTGGCAACTGCTATTAATTGCTTTCTGGATGCACTGTATATCCACACACAACCTTTTTCTATATTTCTGTATTTTCTATATTACTATAGATCTATCCTTTTACCATGATTAATCTTTTGACAGCATTGTTTTATATTAAAACAGCATAATTATATTTCTAAAAACATTTTTTTATTGTTTTCTAAATATTTAACACACTTTTTTTGCATGGTACTGCTGTGACCTTTCAGAGAAGCATTATGATAACTCCATGGTTCTGTACATGATATCACCACCATGCTATTTATGGAATTTTGTTAAAAAAAAGTTTTTAATAATTTAAAACAATTTATTTAATCACCAGATTTTAACAACAGAAATGTGGCCAGAACTGAAACGGCGTGAGAAAATTCTCCTCCAGCACCACGACTGGAAAATGCGATGAAAGAAATAATAAGCACAGGAGGGTTTCAGCTCTTCATCTCCTCCTCCAATGACAGCACTAATTCATTCTGATGACCCACTTCTGGACCCGCACTGATGAGACCGGGCCCGTTCCAACATTACACATCATATTTGCACAGATTGCCCTGCTTGTGTTTGAATATCAGGCACATTTTTAACAGAGGTATTTCCCACAGGCTCAGACCACAGATGAGTGTGTCTGCTCCTCCGCTCCTGCAGGATCTCTCAGATTCTGGAGGACTTTAAACATGAATGAGTGATGCACATCACCAAACACGGGGCTTTCAATAAAAATAAACAGGGTTCAAACTGTTTGAGGGGGTACATTTTATTTTTGGGTGAGCTTTCCTTTCAGTGATTACTGTTAAAATCAGAATTATTAGCCGTCCTGTAGGCAACTATACAGGCAACCTGTATGCATATTGAACAATAACAATACATTTCGATAAAAGTTGTTAATGCTTCCAGCTTTAAAAGTTATTATTAAAAAATGAATTAAGGGTTCAATGAATTACGATTTCAAATATTGTTTATTAGCAAAATCGGATTAGACATTTGGCCTTAAATTAAAACAAATAGTAAAATACATTTAACAAGGTAAATTACGAGGTAAATGAAATATGCAAAACATAAACTATAAAAATATACAGCACAACTTCCAGCAAGTCCACACAATATGTAAAACATTCAGGGTTTTTTGAGTGATTGAATAGGTTGGTTCTGTTTCCAGACTTGGTTTTCACAAGCTACTGACAACCATTTAGATAGCCAAACCACTTCCATATAACAGAATTCATGCGGCTTTTTGTCGATAATTTGATCATCTTTGGATAATAACTCATGGTTAGACATTCACCTCTCTGATTGGAGCTTCTTCCTCAATATTAAGCAGCCTACACACAGTTCAGTCTTGCATCCTCTCCTTGTAAGTTCAGACTTCGCTAGTTTGATATGGACAGACTCCCAAGGACACGTCGGGTAAATGTTCAAGAAGAACAGTGTACTTTATAAGCTCATTCACATCACCCTGGCTATAATGTTTCACTATCTTAACAATGAAATGAACACATGATATAAGGAACTGCCTATTTTCTTTTTAATATTAGCAACTTAGACAACAAAAATCTTGAGGTGTCATGTAGCTGCATATTTATATGAGCGTCATCTTCACTGTGTACATATTTATAACAAAACGGAGCCTATAACATCACTGCCTCCTTTCATTTTCAGTGAAAAATACAAAACAAACGCTATCTTTTGCTGAATATCAGTTTTAATAATCAATTATGGCCATTATAAAAGTATAACATACAATAAGTTTATACATTACAGGAAATAAAGGCAAGCAATCAGTGAAATGTGCAGAATCAGTGCACACGGTTACAGAAACTTATCTCTGCGCTCAGTCAAAACACATTACCTGAGAACAATAATAGATTCAAAATACCAGTTTTCATACTCAGGGTATGAAAGTCAGGGTATATGTCGTTAGATAGAGACAAGATGAATTAAATATCACATTAAACATATATAGTGAGATTAGATAAAGCAGTAGATTCTTGATAAACCGTCTGCACTGCTCTCACCTGGGGAGCTGTGCTCAAAGCACCCACTGATTCCCTGGAGCTCAGAAGCGCGCATATGCTGCAGTGCATGCCAGTGTGTGTGTGTGGTCATGTGATGTGTGTTTTCAGCAGTGTAGTGTGGGCGGAGGTCTGTTCAGAAATGCTAGCTAAAAAGCCAGTGTGGACGTGGATCATTTTCTTTCTTAAACGTCGCTTTAAAACTAAAACGTACTAGTGTAAATGGGGTCTTAGATCAATATTGAGTAAAAATGTCCAGAGCTTATCATCGTTATCAAAATCGATAATAATCGATAATAATATAAATTTCTGCCAAATGGACACTAAACATCACTAATCATAATAGTGTTAATAACTCATCTCTAATAACTGATGTCTTTTCTCTTTGTCATGATGACAGCACAAATTATTAGACTCGATATTCTTCAAGACACTAGTATTCAGCTTAAAGTGACATTTAAAGGCTTCACTAGGGTAATTAGGGTAAAGTTAGGGTAATTAGGCAAGTCATTGTATAACAGTGGTTTATTCTGGAGACAATCCAACACTAATATTGCTGAAGGAGGCTAATAATATTGAGCTTAAAATGGCTTTAAAACAATTAAAAACTGCTTTTATTCTAGCTGAAATAAGACAAATAAGACTTTCTCCAGAAGAACAAATATTAGAGGAAATACTGTGAGAAATTCCTGAATCTGTTCAACATCCTTAAATATTTAAAAAAGGAATTCACAGAAGGGAAAATAGTTCTGACTTCAGCTGTATGTTGGCACTCAATCCAATTAGAGAGAGAATAAGCGAGAGAAAGAGTTCTGCTTACTGGTTCACCTGAGC
The DNA here is from genome assembly GCF_903798145.1 of Danio aesculapii. Taxonomy (NCBI): domain Eukaryota; kingdom Metazoa; phylum Chordata; class Actinopteri; order Cypriniformes; family Danionidae; genus Danio; species Danio aesculapii. The sequence continues at coordinate 964,154 of NC_079455.1, forward strand.
CACATTCACATCTGCTCATAAATTATTCATTGTGTTAATACTAGCGACACTAAAAGCAAGCAGCTCAAACCGTCCTCACGTTATTTTTGGTCTCGTTGTCTGACAGTGTGCATCACTCTAGTCAGTCCATACTGGACGCTTCATTTTGAGCTGTGTTTCAGGATACACATGAGCCAGACAATCAGCTTCACAATCTTCCCATTTGACCTCTTTTAGAAGATGTTAGATCAGTCTTTGGTATCTCCAGAACGTGTCTGTAAAGTTTCAAAGCAATACCCATCAGATCATGTATTATACACTGTAAACAATATCTGTTAACTAACAGGTTCGGCATTTGTGATTCACGTGTTTTGTGTTTATTTGCGGTGGTGAACTGCATTATGGGATGTTGATCTCTGCTCTGATCAATTTTGATGTTGTAAATTAACCTCTACAGTTTAACAAAGGGACTTTTATTGACATTTAATCATTTGAAACAAGATATTGTTTAAAAAAAATACATATATATATATATATATATAGAGAGAGAGAGAGAGAGAGAAAAATAAGATTGTAAAATAACAGAAAATGTACAGGCAGTTCATTACCAGGGTTTTATACCATAATATACAACACCAACCCAGACAATAGATAATCCATTCATTCATTTTCCTTCAGCTTAGTCCCTTTATTCATCAGGGGTCACCACAGCGGAATGAAATGCCAACTTATCCAGCGTATGTTTTACACAGCTTCAACCCAGTACTGGGAAACACCCATACACACTCATTCACACACTATGGCCAATTTAGTTCATCATTTCCCCTATAGCGCATGTGTTTGGACTGTGGGGAAACCGGAGCACCCGGAGGAAACCCACACCAACACAGGGAGAACATGCAAACTCCTATATGTATGGGCATTCAACTTTATTACATATAGGACCCTTTATCACACACCCAGTGCAATAAGGTGCAAGACGTGTTTGCTGTGATTTGTTGCTATTTTCAGACCAGCGTAACAGTAATGTTCATGTTTTGCACCACATTGTTTAAATAGTAAATCCATTTGTGCCACTCTGTGGACCCATGGCTGTGCTGATCTATAAAGGAGGTGTGTTAAGGCGCATTGTTGGTGCGTTGCTATATTGAGGAGCTGAAATAGACCGCACCATTGACCAACTAAAAGCTGCTCTAAAGTCCAGCGCAGAGTGTGTTAGTTATGCGCCTTAAACGCTTACACACTGCTGAATACACACAGGATGTACAGCAACACACAAATATCTTTACAGATGAAAACAATTAAAGGATTAAAATGATCCAGAAATGATGATTCTCTACATCAATATAAACACCACTGCCTCCATGCCTTCTTCACCTCGGGGGGCTTTTTCAGTTTATTCATGACGATCTGCATCTGTATAATGTTATTATTATTAGCAGTATTATTGATTATCTGCAGATTTATATGTGTTTTAATAAACACAAGTGTAGATTTGTCCACCTGTGGGGTTTTGGAGACGTCTGCATCCCCATATGGGGCATCAGAACAGGACGTGTGTTTGGATATAACTCAGTGTTTTGACCACACTTCATTATTATTGTTCATTTATTCCTTTGCTGGAGATTAGAACTGAATTTAGAAATAGTTTTGATCAAATCTTTGAGTTTAACAAACTAAATTAAATATGTGGGCTAATGGATGTGTTCAGTGGAGTGAGTTTCCACCGTTTCCTTACTCCACCAAAGTAAAGGAGTAAAGTAAAGGAGTAAAGTAAAGAGAAAGTAAAGAGGCTGAATGGAGGAGGCTCGTTCTTTATCCTCGTGCTGCAGATGCTCTGTTTAACTGTTTTCTCGCTAGTTTTCTCGTTCAGTTTTTACACTTAAAGAGTCGCCATGTTAATAGCAAACGCCCCATGGAGAGACGCAACTGTCTCTTAAAGGGAATGAGAGATGAGACTCTGATTGGTTTAATGCACGTTATGCTCAAAACACACACCAGAACTCATCAAGAGAATAAGCACAACCCTGTTAGACCATGCGCTGGGGCACAGAGCATATTTTATCATCATTAAAATAGCAAAAGTGGATTCAGACATGCTCTTAATGCTTTTGAGCCATGCACCTAGATCATTAAAATAGAGCCCATGATGTTATATATAATGAAAAGTTATGAGGTCCAGTGAAAACTTGTCTTACGTAGTTTTTGGCTATTCCAAAATATCAAAGAAGCATTTTCTAGACATGCAAAAAATCTTGTCTTGTTTTCAAAAATAATGAGCCAAAATTATGTAAATTTCTCCTTAAACAAGCAAAATAATCTGACAATGGGGTAAGAAAAATAATCTTGTTTTAGCCTTGAACTAACACTATTTTGCTCAGCCCACTGTTAAATTAGTTTTTTAATGCTGAAACAATATATTGTGGAGCCATTCTGTACCTTGAATCCTATAAAAAATCTACTTTGTAAATGTAATCTAAATTTACATTTTATTTAGCAGATACTTTTATCCAAAGCAACTTACAAATGAGCATAAAAGAAGTGCAGCAGAGAGCAGCAATAAACAGATGTAGGTCCATGCAAAAAAAATCTTTGTTTTTGCTTAGATATAAGTTTATTCTTCTTACATTATTAAGAAAAACGTACTTAATTTTGACTTATTCTTACTGAACAAGACAAAAACTCTAAGTAAGAACTGCATTTCTTTTTTGCAGAGTTATTTTACCTGCTTTGTGTTTTGGCTTGAAAGCGACGTCTCATTTTTGGCCCACATAAACACGTCCTTTATAACAGTACAATCTGCTAACTAGCTGGATTCACAGCTGTTTTCCAGCACAAAGAGTATCAGCGTCAACACTACAGTACTGAAGTTAAAGACGTCACATGCAGGTGCTGGAAAAACCTGATTGCTGACATCATTAAACATATACATTCAAATCTGTGCATTTATTTTTAGATGGGTTAAAAGAATAAACATAAAAAACAAATGCACTGAAAGGTTACGTGCTTATTTATTTATTTATTTATTTATTTATTTGTCTGTCTTTTTCATCCATCCATCCATTTATTTATTTAATATCCTTTTATTTATTTATGTATTTGTTAGTTTTTTATATTAATTAATTTATTTATTATATTTATTTATTCATTTGTTTATTTGTTTGTCTGTCTTTTTCATCCATCCATTTATTTATTTATTTATTTATTTATTTTTATGTATTTTATTTTATTTATTTATTTATTTATTTGATTGATTGTTTATTTGTTTGTTTGTGTGTCTTTGTCATCCATACATCCCTCTATTTGTTTATTTATTTGTTTGTTTACTTGTTTGTTTATTTAATATCCTTTTATTTATTTATTTATTTGTTTGTTTTTCATATCCATTTATTTATTTATTATATTCATTTATTTATTTATTTGTTTGTTTGTTTAATTGTTTGTCTGTTTTTTTCATCCATCTATCTATCCATCCCTCCATTTATTTATTTATTTATTTATTTATTTATTTATTTATTTATTATTTATTTATTTATTTATTTATTTATTTTATATCCATCCATTTTTTTATTTATTTTATTTATTTTATATCCATTTATTTATTTATTTATTTGATTGTTTATTTGTTTGTCTGTCTTTTTCATCCATCCATCTATCCATTCCTCCATCCATTTATTTATTTATTTTATTT
>NC_079455.1:972823-1090323 GCF_903798145.1 Danio aesculapii
GTACCCATTAACACCAAGTAATAATGTGCCCCAGAGCTCAATTCTTGGACCACTTCTCTTCTCTGTCTAATTGGTTAATTGTAAACCTAACAAATATTGTTTGTCCATATTTTAACCAATTTGGGTTAACATAACCCAGCAAAGTTGTACACACTTTAAAACATTGCTGGGTTATGTTAACCCAAATAAATTAAAATATAAACAAACCATATTTGTTGGGTTTACAATTAACTAAGTAGATTGAGAGGAAAAGTGGTCCAACAACTGAGCCGAGGCACACTATTACTTAATGTTAATTAGTAACAATTGTGCAATTGATATGGCAATAACTTGTTGTTGGGTTCTACCAAATTAAATTAAACGACCTATTTTACATTGTAAACAATTTCTGGGTTATTTACACAAATTGGATGAAATATGGACAAACAATATTTGTTAGGTTTATAATTAACTGAGTAGATGGAGTAGAGAAGTGGTCCAAGAACTGAGTTCTGAGGCACACCATTACTTGATGTTGGGTTTTAGTGTAACACGGGGAGTGACAGAGACAACGTTAGGATCCAAGTGCAGGTTTATTCAGTAGTCAGGCAAGCAAGGGTCAACACAGGTGCAAACAGATGAATAAAGGCAAATCCAGAATCATAGTCACTATAACAGGCGAGAGGTCGGAAGGCGGCAGTGAACAGGGACAAACAGACAAACTTGGCAAGGGTCAAAACACGGAGAAACAAGACTGAGGAAACCGCGTTGAATAGTCACTTTACAGGTAAACAAGACTCGGCCAGGAAGTGAGTGTGTGTGCTGCTAAAGTAGTGTGTGTGATTAGTCCAGAAGCAGCATCAGCTATGGGAGTCCAATCAGTGGAGACTTGGAGCAGGTGTGTGTGTGTGGCATGACTGAATTTGTAGTTCATATGATGTAGTCCATGTGAAAGTGAGTGCTTACCAGCGACCTCTGGTGGTTAAAATTAATTTAATGCCCAATTTTACACTGTAAAAACTGTTGGGTTATTTCAACACAAATTGGGTAAAATATGGACAAACAATATTTGTTGGGTTTATAATTAATCAAGTTGATTGAGAAGAGAAGTTGTCCAAGAACTGAGCCCTGAGGCACACCATTACAAAATTTTAATGGGTACCAACTGTGTAAAAGTGGCAATAACTTGATGTTGGGTTCTTGTAGATTCTATTTAATGCCCAATTTTACACTGTTAAACATTGCTGGGTTTTGTCGACCCAAATTGGTTAAAATATGGACAAACCATATTTGTAGAGTGTACAATTAATAAAGCTGATCAAGAAAAGTGGTCCAAGAACTGAGCCCTGAGGTACTCCATTACTTAATGTAAGTGGATGCCAATGAGTTATATGAACAGCTGGTGTTTTTCAGCCAATGATGAACTTCTGGTTAAAGCTTTTTGTGACTTTTTTTAATTTCATACGGTTGCTTTTACAGCATCGATGTTGTAATGTAATTTAAATATAATCAATAAAAAACAGACTTAAGAATTCATTTGGTTGTTGAAGCGTAAAATGAGACGAAAGACTGTTTAAACGCAGATTTCTGGGGTAAAATTAATTTGCATATTTTAAAGACAGCGCATGGAAAAATATAATGTAATGCAGTGCTTCTTGTTTGGTCTGAGTCTCACTTTATATCGTTTCTCAGCCAGGCAGTGAAGATCAAATGAAGATTTAAAGAAATCAGATCTTAAACGAGGCAATTTTGTATTGGATGACAATTAAGAAGCCCTGGGGCTGGCCGACTGAAATTAAAAAGGTCTGTGTGCATATACCCATGGGGTACTTGATGTGCCAATTACTTGATGTTGAGTTTACGTAGATTCAATTTAATGCCCAAATTTACACTGTAAAAAAAAACTGCTGGGTCATTTCAACATAGATTTTATAAATACAAACCATATTTGTTGGGTTTTTAATTAATCCAGTTGATGGAGAAGAGAAGTGGTCCAACAACTGAGCCCTGAGGAACTCCATTACTTAATGTTAATTAGTACCAATTGTGTAATTGATGACCCAAAAACTTGATGTTGGGTTCTCGTAAATTCAATTTAGTGCCCAATTTTATACTGTAAAGCATTGCTGGGTTATTTCATCATGAATTGGGTAAAATATGGTATGTAAAATATCAGGCTTGTATATTTATCTCTAAATTTATTTCTAAATGAGAATTTAGTCCAATTTTTTTTACTTTATTTTAATTTCATGGGACCTTTAACTCATGTATAGAATAATGTATGTTTTTTTTAAGTGTTGTGGGACCTCGGGAGTACTAGCAGTGCCTCAGAGCATAGCTAATAAGGATCCAAATAAACTCAGATTCCTTTCCTTTCATTTTTAATGTCAGTAAATGAGTGGGTTTCCCCGCGGTACGGCTCAGCTGTAATGTGGTATAAGCGGCAGCACAGATCTGCAGGCTGATGTGATTCTGCACAGCGTCTGCGGTTCCTACAAGCTGTCTTTCTTCTTGACTGACCTTTTCACGCTGCTGCCTGCACCACTTTATTTATTTATGATTTGTGCGGAAGGCAAAAGGCTGTCAGGCGGGCTGTTATCGTGCGGTCATCACTGGAGTGTCTGGGCGGTTTGCTGGATCCAGAAACTGGGCCAGTCTGATTAATGTCAGCCGACGTTCAGACATCACAACAAAGAGCCTCTCCACCAGCGAAGGAAAGCGAGATAATGCCGAAAAAAGAAGAAGTATACACATGCCACCGCCTGTTTTGTTAAGTTTTGAGTCCGAAAGCAGGGAATAATTAGTCCCGGAGGGGAAATCAACACATTATTTGCATATTTCTGACACACACTGTGAAGCACAAAGGACAGGAAAGTTTCTGTGAGAGTGATTTCTGTCAAGCGTTTGATCTGAATCCTCCGCCAGGTGTGAATCCGGAAAATAAGACATGCTTTGTAAATGTAGATCAAATCCATTTATACGCTGCGCTTTCTACAAACCAGACACAAAGGGGAACGTTCAGTGGTGGAAACCACAATGCTGTTAGTTTTCCTCATAAACTCTATAATATACAGCTGAAGTCAGAATTATTCATCCTCCTGTGGATTTCCTTTTTAAATATTTCCCAAATAATGTTGAACAGATTCAGGAATTTCTCACAGTATTTCCTATAATATTTTTTCCTCTGGAGAAAGTCTTATTTGTTTTATTTCAGCTAGAATAAAAGCAGTTTTTAATTGTTTTAAAGGGCATCTATGGTGAAAAATCTACTTTTCAAGCTGTTTGGACAGACATATGTGTAGATATAGTGTTTAGACCATCATATTGGGGTGAAATAAACACACCCAGTGCTTTTTTTTTTCAATTTAGCAACATAAAAACGGTGGACCAATTGGAGCGGTTTTCAGACCGCAACTGTACGTAGGAGTGCCGTCCCCCCGCCCACTGAATTGATTGACAGCTGCGCGCATTAACATGTCCCGGTAGTCACGTTTATAATCATATCAACAAGACCAGATGTGCGCAAAGCAACCGGGAATACAAGGTCTGTTCAGTTCTCTAGGATCAAATGTGATCAAGAGTGAGTTTTACAAGTTTAACATGTTTTAAAACAGAGCCTGTGTGGAATGAAGTTCAGCGATTTACTTCAGCGATTTACTTTATCAGCACAGCCTCGTGTCAGATCAATTATAAAGGAAGATGCCTCAATCCTGGTTTGTGGACGTTAAATCAGGTTTATTCTGTACATTAACATTAACGCGTGCTCTATCTGTGTGTGTGTATCTGTGTGTGTGTATTTGTGTGTGTGTGCGCATGAACTTTGTAACGACAAAAAATTTACTCATCTTAACACAACAAATGCATCAAATACCAATTGGTAAAGTTCTTACTGTAGTATTTCTCACAAGCGCTACATGAGATCTGCTTTCTTTATGTCTGCTTGTTGTCTGACGCAGCCGAGGGAGGAGATTAAGGCACGCTGAAAGGCATGTAGAAACGGTGGGCGGGGAGGACTAGCCTTAAAGGTGCAGTACAACAAAACTGCCCCCTGGTGCAAAAATGTATAAAACAGAAACTTATAAAAGGTCAAATAAATAATCTGATGGGTGTTTTGAGCTGAAACTTTACAGACACGTTCTGGAGACACAAAAGACTCTTTGAAAAAATGGGTAAATCTGAAAAAAGGGGTAACCTATGTGCCCTTTAAAGCCATTTTAAGGTCAATTTTATTCGCCCCCTTAAGCAATATTAGTTTTAGATTGTCTCCAGAATAAACCACTGTTATACAATGACTTGCCTAATTACGCTAACTTTACCCTAAATAACCTAGTTAAGCCTTTAAATGTCACTTTAACCCTCAAAATGTATTAATTTCCTGTTTACTAATTCTCTAAATGGACTCTCTACGACCCCAACAAAATAGTGTAATTGTAAAAAATGTACACATTTTACTTATCATTTATTATTGTTTACTTTACTATACGTTAATGCTGTATTTTGGAAGATTTTAGGTCGTTTTGTAACTACTTTAGGTGCAGCACGATGGCTCGATGGTTAGCACTGTGGCTTCAAAGGGATGTGAAAATAAGGGATATGCCCAGCAAATATGTTCAGCTCTAGCTGTTTCATTGTGAATAAACAGCTAAATGGTCAGTATTATATATTATTATTATTATTATTACATAATAAAAATAGTATACATAAGCAGTAAATAAATTAGCAAACAGGCGACGCAGTGGCGCAGTGTGTAGTGCTGTCGCCTCACAGCAAAGAAGGCCGCTGGTTCAAGCTTCGGCTGGGTCAGTCGGCGTTTCTGTGTGGAGTTTGCATGTTCTCCCTGTGTTGGCGTGGGTTTCCTCCTGGTGCTCCAGTTTCCCCCAACAGTCCATACACATGCGGTACAGGTGAATTAGGTAGGCTAAATTGTCCGTAGTGAATGAAGTGTATGAGTGTTTCCCAGTGATGGGTTGCAGCTGGAAGGGCATCCACTGCTTAAAACATATGCTGGATAAGTTGGCGGTTCATTCCGCTGTGGCGACCCCAGATTAAAAAGGGACTAAGCCGGAAAGAAAAATGAATGAATGAATGAATGAATAAATGAATGAATATATGAAATTAGCAAACAGTTCAATTTAAATTAATTAGTTAATTAGTTAAAATTAATAGCTGGTTACTAGGTCGCTGGTTCGAATCCCGACAGGGTCAGTTGGTGTTTCTGTGTGGAGTTTGCATGTTCTCCCCGTGTTGGCGTGGGTTTTCTCCGGGTGCTCCGGTTTCCCTCACAGTCCAAACACATGCGCTATAGGGGAACTGATGAGCTAAATTGGCCGTAGTGTATGACTGCGTGTGTGAATGTGAGTGTGTATGGGTGTTTCCCAGTACTGGGTTGCAGCCGGAAGGGCATCCGCTGCGTAAAACATATGCTGGAATAGTAGGCGGTTCATTCCTGATAAATAATGGACTCAGCCGAAGGAAAATGAATGAATGAATGTGCCTACTTCACAAAAAAATCATCATCTACACCTTTCCCTTGTGTGTGAAGTATTACATTTTTATGAAAAAGTCACTTTAAATGTGTCAAATTTTAATTTAAGTTGTTTCTGGATATTGATCTAGGTGTTACGGGTAGAATTCTGCAATTGGCTGGTTAGCGATGAACCTAAAAGGTTTACAGTTTAAGAAAGAAAATGTTTTGTCCAGCAGAGGGCCACAGAGAGACATTCATAACGTTTTGGATATATTACGGTGTTTATATAAGCGTTCATATAAGCTCTCTTTTAAAAATAACCCAATCTCATTTGAATTTAAAGTGACAGTCACCAAACCTCCACAATTAGGATAGAAGCCTCAAAAGGTCAGTTTCAGAGAGTTATAAAACATTATCTGTGTGATATTTTGAGCTGAAACTACAATACACACACTCGACAGACATCAGAGATGCATTTTACATCTTGTAAAATGGGGTATAATAGGTGCCCTTTAAATATAAACTTTTGTAAAATTATTGTTAAAGTTCACCACATGTATACGCATTCAATAAAACCAGGAGCACGTGTTAAACACGCTTGTTTCTGATGTGTTAGTGCGCAAACTACAGCAACTCACAGTCATTTCATTGGAATAAAAATGCCACAAAGGTTATTGTTGATTTGGCAATGTCAACGCTGTTCAATCAATACAGAAAACAAATCAATTCTGCAGCACAAAACTAACAGCAGACACACACACACACACACACTGAAGCAATCACAGAGCAGAGATCAGCAAAGCAAAAGATAACTTGTTCTGCATTATGCTAGAGAAGTCTTTTTGGAGAATGAATCGATGTTTTGAATCAGTTCAGAGTCAGATAATTCATGAATCTGAACTAAATGATTGACCAGGGTTTGGGTACCCAATCCTAGTGCCATTATGACACTAGTACCTATGTAGAACCGGACTGAATGTGCATATAAATTCTGGTGCCTAATTTTGGTGCCACTGGTGCTGCAACAAAGACGAATGAAGCATTAAGGGGTGCATCAAAGGCACACATAGGTACGTGTTGTGTCACACCATCTCTGAACAACTTTGAGGGATACAGACACCGTTGGCGATGTTAGGCGTTTGTTCTTGTTGCTTATGGAATGCATGCACGTAGGATAAGTGCATGCAGTGAGCGACTCCCTTCAGATTCACCAACAGGATCACATTCATCAAATTTGTAAATATATAAATACATAAATATTTTACAAGCAAGTATTCTGACGCAGCAGATGCTTTACAAAAGTTGTGTGTAAACGCGTCAAACATTTGAGGTCACATGGAATCAACTTAAAGGCAGAGGAATGGACTGTCTTTGACAGCTTGCGATATCATCTGGCACTTTCACTGAGTGCATTATAGACACCAATACTCTGATTTTAATATGATTAAGACAATACTCTGATGAAGAGTCTACCATGTAAACAGACATTTTTGATCACCTTAAAGGACCACAGACACCTGCATCACGAAATGTGAATGTTTTTTCTTTCCATTCGTCGTGCGGTATCCAATTCCATTAAAACACAGACAACAATCAACAGAAGCCAGAGGAAAAGCCAGTCAAACACCCAGGTAATGCGCAAGCTCAGCAGTTCGACAAAACCTACAGTGCGCTTCATATTACATAAATGTGATAAACACTTAATAAAAATAAACAAAACAGAGCTGGACTTACTTTGCTTGACTTTATTTTCAGGTTCTCCATGTTTCTGCAAAAAGAGAAAAATAACAACTGAGGGAAGAGCTCTGCGGTATACATTCAGACATTGCACAAAGACACACATACAGTTCAAGTCAAAATTATTCACCCCCCTCTCAATTATTTTTCCTCTTTCAAATATTTCCCAAATGATGTTTCTCAGATTCAGGAATTTTTCACAGTATTTCCTCTAATATGTTTTCTTCTGGAGAAAGTCTTATTTGTTTTATTTCGGCTAAAATAAAAACAGTTTTTAATAGTTTTAAAGCCATTTTAAGCTCAATATTATTAGCCCCCTTATGCAATATTAGTTTTAGATTGTCTCCAGAATAAACCACTGTTATACAGTGACTTGCCTAAATACCCTAACCCGCCTAGTTAACCTAAATAATAGGGGTGTGCTGAGATCTCGTGTGACTAAATTGTAAGGAGATTTCTTGTTGAATGTGAAAAGTTGTCTCTTGAGTGGTGTTATGATGGAGTGTGAGGGTGAAATTAGCATTGAAGATTGGAGGCAGGGTTGGATTTGAACCGCACATCAAGTGTTTTGCACACACCTGGCAACCCGGGCTGCCTCGGTGTTGCGCGTCACTCACTTGCTCGAACAGGTGTGACGTAACCACTTATTTTTTTCTTCAACAGCTGCTGAGGAGCAACAGAGGCTACAACTGCAGGTACACACATTAACCATGGAGCATAACCATGCGATGGAATATCACTTTAGATATGCTGAAAGTCATAGACGTCGTAAACACAAATGGAATTAGGACATGTGTTGTATTCCCATTTCAGCTGCATTATTGCTGTGTAGAGACATGTAAACACCTTAATCTAATTATTACAGTTGTGTAGGACTTTAACTTCCTAGGGCACAGTGTCATCCTGCAACTGTTTTGCAGCATATGAAATGTCCCAAATGCTGTTTTTAACTGTCCAAAATGGGCAAAAACTGTCGTTTCACACATACAGTTGAAGTCAGAATTATCAGCCCCCCTGAATTATTGGCCCCCCTGTTTTCCCCAATTTCTGTTTAATGGAAAGCAGATTTTCTCAACACATTTCTAATCATAATAGTGTTAATAACTCATCTCTAATAACTGATTTATTTTCTCTTTGTCATGATGACAGTAAATAATATTAGACTAGATATTCTTCAAGACACTTCTATACAGCTTAAAGTGACATTTAAAGGCTTAACTAGGGTAATTAGGGTAAAGTTAGGGTAATTAGGCAAGTCATTGTATAACAGTGGTTTGTTCTGGAGACTAGTGAAAAATATATAGCTTAAAGGGGATAATAAATTTGACCTTAAAATGGCTTTAAGAAATTTAAGAACTGCTTTTATTGTAGCTGAAATAAAACAAATAAGACTTTCTCCAGAAGAAAAAATATTATCAGACATACTGTGAAATTTTCCTGAATCTGTTCAACATCATTTGGGAAATATTTAAAAAAGAAAACAAAACTCAAAGGGGGATAATAATAATAATAATAATAATGATAATAATTCTGACTTCAGCTGTATACACACACACACACACACACACACTGCTAAATAAATAAAACACACTTCACTCTCACTGTCTGACAAGCAAATAAATGTTTTATTTTTCATGTAAAGTAACTGGAGGAAGGATCAAGGTCCCATAATGCATTCCAAAAGCACAGATACATCAATCACAGAGTATGAAGAAATGGTTATTTGTGGATATTCGTTTATGGATGATCTACACTGTAAAAACATCAGCAGTTTTCTACAGCAGTTTAATTATTTATTTCAATCGTTCTTCCAACATTTGCTGTTAAACAATTTTTAAAAAGTGACTTTTACTGTCATTTTTAATAGTTTAAAGGGGAATATTGTCTGCATATTTTGTCTGCGGTTAACTAACTTTACATGTCATGAGCAGGCCTACATGAAATCTGCACGTGCAGAATTCTGCAGATGTTTAGCCCATCATTGATTATATTTATTTACTTCTGTAAATGTGTGTACATTTATATTTATTTCATTTTTAAATTATTATTTAGCAAAATTGTTGCCTAATATGAAAATGTTCATGTGATTTATTTACAATACAGTTTGTAAAGTCATATTATCTGATGTTTAGTAGATCTATTCTATGAGAGACTTGCTTTGTTTACCAAATAAAGTGGATCTAATTGGATTTGCATTGTTAACATTAAATAAAAGTTTAAAAGGGTTTATTTCTTTCTTCATTTATTAAGTTTTTAGCTACGATACTCTCAAAATCATTCTGCATAAATCCACTGATTTTCAACAAAATTCTCAGCAGAAACAGCAAAAACTGTCTGCAGATTCTGTTTGGATCTGGTCATGGGTTGGCTCACTCACAAACGCACAGATTGCAAACACTTATATTTACTTGTATTAATTACAAAAACCACTTGCAGCAACTGGACCATCAAGGTATAGGCCATGGAGATGTGACAATACTGGCCCATGAACAAACTGAACTCAGGGGTGTAAATACACAAGACATGATTGGAATGAATACAAACAGGGGAGAGACACAGGCGGAACTAATGAAACTAATGAACGGTGGGAAAACTGAACAAAGGAACCACATGACAATAACAGAAAGCACAGGGAACACAACAAACACAGGGCACACAACACAATGAAGACACCAGACGGTGGCAGCCTGTAATTAACAAGTATTTTTACAGTGGATGTCAACTAACAATCATCCCAAACTCAGATTAAACAGACTTTCCTAACGTTGTTTCATAAAACATCTATTAATGTCATTGAAATAATTTTATCACATTTTACATCATTTTATTTCTTTGTATTGTGATGAAATACACCAAATATAAGCATTTTATTCTTATCTATATTGTGATTACACACACCTCAGTTGTCTATTTTGAATACATACACAACATTTTTGTTTTGTACATTTATATTCAATATTCTTACTCTTACATTGTCAACAAAATAAAATACAAATTACGAACCTAGCTTAAAGCATTTGTGCAGTAGAAATATAGTAAAAAAACGACATTGCAATATTTAGTTTTTCTGCAAATATAAACTACTGATATGAAAGAAAAATATATAATAATTAAATTAGTTAATTCATAAAATTTAATTTAACTAAATTAAAAAAATTCAAGAAAAGAAAAAAAGAAAAAGAAAAGAAAAGAAAAGATAATTTAAATTAAATAAAATGAAATAAAAAATAATATATAAAAAAATACATTGAATTAATTTAATTTAAAAAAATGACAGAAAATAAAAAATTAAAAATTAAAATAAATAATTAATATAAAATTAAAATAATTATAAATATAAATTAAATTAAATTAATATAAATTAAATTAAATTAAAAATTAAATTAAATTAAATTAAATTTAATTTAATTGAACAAAAGAAAAGAAAAGAAAAAAAATAAAAATAAAATAAAATAAAATAAAATAAAATAAAATAAAATAAAATAAAATAAAATAAAATAAAAAATTAAATTAAATTAAATTAAATTAAATTAAATTAAATTAAATTAAAAAAAGAGAAGAAAAAAAAAGAAAAAAGCAAATAAATAAATGAATAAATAAAAACTTTTTAAAACTTTTTTAATGTGTTTTGGTTGAGAACATTGGTGTAATTTGTAAGACTATTTTAAAACAACAAACAAACAAATAAATAAATAAACAAATCATTGCTTGTTTTGTTTGTTTGTTTTTTGGTTGAGAACATTGGTGCTATTTGTATGTGAGACTTTTGAAAGGAGTTGAATTGCAAAACACCAAACAAACAAACAAACAAATATTAAAATAATATAAAATAAAATATGTGATTAAGAAAACAAGTAAATAAATAAACAAACAAATAAATAAATAAATCTTCATGCACACACTTAAAATAAAATGATAGCACGGCTATACATGTTTACACTCGTTCACACTCACTACTGTTGCAGTTTTAACCCTTTATCTTTCAGAATAAAGCAGTGGCATTTCCCGACCCCACTCTTAACACTCACTAAAACACCCACTAAAGCTGGAATTAATCACCATTTAAAACACACTGAATATACAGCACAGCACACTGGCATTCATCAAAGCAGAAGCGAATAAGCGATTAAAAGCATCTTTACGAAACACACAGCAGAGCACATTAGCAGTGATATTTCATCAATTGAACTGGATTAATGCTCCACAACACTTTTCCAGCCTCTTTGAAGAGTAATAAAGCCTGTAATGAGGCTCTTCAGTCTGCAAATGTCATGTGGAAAGCAGATGTAGAGTGTAGCTGTGAGTCCCAGATCAGCTGATCAGATCATTGTGTTCAAACACACACTCACACACTCAACACCGGCTGATCTGAGACCTGCTGGGACATCAGCGCTAATGATTTAACATGTGCTGTAGTGTATAGAGCAAAGCAGGATCAATAAAGCCCATTTAAAAAAATACTATAGTCATTTACAGTAAATACTGGAGTGTTTTTGAACCATTCTATGTAAAGTACTTGAGTCAGTCTGTTGTGGTGATTCTACAGTCGCTATGGCAACACTACAACTATAATAGTCAATCTGTTGTGGTGATTCTACAGTCACTATGGCAACACTACAACTATAATAGTCAATCTGTTGTGGTGATTCTACAGTTGCTATGGCAACACTACAACTATAATAGTCAATCTGTTGTGGTGATTCTACAGTTGCTATGGCAACACTACAACTATAATAGTCAATCTGTTGAGGTGATTCTACAGTTGCTATGGCAACACAACAACTATAATAGTCAACCTGTTGAGGTGATTCTACAGTTGCTATGGCAACACAACAACTATAATAGTCAACCTGTTGTGGTGATTCTACAGTTGCTAAGGCAACACAACAACTATAATAGTCAACCTGTTGTGGTGATTCTACAGTTGCTATGGCAACACAACAACTATAATAGTCAACCTGTTGTGGTGATTCTACAGTTGCTAAGGCAACACTACAACTATAATAGTCAATGTGTTGCGGTGATTCTACAGTTGCTATGGCAACACTACAACTATAATAGTCAATCTGTTGAGGTGATTCTACAGTTGCTATGGCAACACAACAACTATAATAGTCAACCTGTTGAGGTGATTCTACAGTTGCTATGGCAACACAACAACTAAAATAGTCAACCTGTTGTGGTGATTCTACAGTTGCTAAGGCAACACTACAACTATAATAGTCAATGTGTTGCGGTGATTCTACAGTTGCTATGGCAACACTACAACTATAATAGTCAATCTGTTGAGGTGATTCTACAGTTGCTATGGCAACACAACAACTATAATAGTCAATCTGTTGAGGTGATTCTACAGTTGCTATGGCAACACAACAACTATAATAGTCAACCTGTTGAGGTGATTCTACAGTTGCTATGGCAACACTACAACTATAATAGTCAATCTGTTGTGGTGATTCTACAGTTGCTATGGCAACACTACAACTATAATAGTCAATCTGTTGTGGTGATTCTACAGTTGCTATGGCAACACTACAACTATAATAGTCAATCTGTTGTGGTGATTCTACAGTTGCTATGGCAACACTACAACTATAATAGTCAATCTGTTGAGGTGATTCTACAGTTGCTATGGCAACACAACAACTATAATAGTCAACCTGTTGAGGTGATTCTACAGTTGCTATGGCAACACAACAACTATAATAGTCAACCTGTTGTGGTGATTCTACAGTTGCTAAGGCAACACAACAACTATAATAGTCAACCTGTTGTGGTGATTCTACAGTTGCTATGGCAACACAACAACTATAATAGTCAACCTGTTGTGGTGATTCTACAGTTGCTAAGGCAACACTACAACTATAATAGTCAATGTGTTGCGGTGATTCTACAGTTGCTATGGCAACACTACAACTATAATAGTCAATCTGTTGAGGTGATTCTACAGTTGCTATGGCAACACAACAACTATAATAGTCAACCTGTTGAGGTGATTCTACAGTTGCTATGGCAACACAACAACTAAAATAGTCAACCTGTTGTGGTGATTCTACAGTTGCTAAGGCAACACTACAACTATAATAGTCAATGTGTTGCGGTGATTCTACAGTTGCTATGGCAACACTACAACTATAATAGTCAATCTGTTGAGGTGATTCTACAGTTGCTATGGCAACACAACAACTATAATAGTCAACCTGTTGAGGTGATTCTACAGTTGCTATGGCAACACAACAACTATAATAGTCAACCTGTTGTGGTGATTCTACAGTTGCTAAGGCAACACAACAACTATAATAGTCAACCTGTTGTGGTGATTCTACAGTTGCTATGGCAACACAACAACTATAATAGTCAACCTGTTGTGGTGATTCTACAGTTGCTAAGGCAACACTACAACTATAATAGTCAATGTGTTGCGGTGATTCTACAGTTGCTATGGCAACACTACAACTATAATAGTCAATCTGTTGAGGTGATTCTACAGTTGCTATGGCAACACAACAACTATAATAGTCAACCTGTTGAGGTGATTCTACAGTTGCTATGGCAACACAACAACTAAAATAGTCAACCTGTTGTGGTGATTCTACAGTTGCTAAGGCAACACTACAACTATAATAGTCAATGTGTTGCGGTGATTCTACAGTTGCTATGGCAACACTACAACTATAATAGTCAATCTGTTGAGGTGATTCTACAGTTGCTATGGCAACACAACAACTATAATAGTCAACCTGTTGAGGTGATTCTACAGTCGCTATGGTAGCCCTACAACTATAATAGTCGATCTGTTGTGAGAGCTAATCATTGTATGTGTATCCTGTACAGCATCATGGGTGCTCAAACCCTAAATCTCTTAATGCTGGAACATAAAGAAAAGAGAAATAAACCCACTGAGTCCTGAAGTCCTTCTTGAAGCTCTTTTGCTGTAGTTCCAGCAGCGGCTCCATTCACCAGCCACAGAGAAGCTCCAAGCAGGACGGACAAAACCCAAAGACCCAGGCAGCCCATGAGCGCCAGTCTGTGCAGAGATAAAAACATAAAGACCATCAGCATCATGAACGCACAGAACGAACAGAAAACAACAACAAACAAACCCTTCTCAATGCCAGTGTTGTTGGCAGAGGCAGATTTAACCAATAAGCGAGGTAAACAGCAGCTCATAGGCCTGCACGATTGGATATACTGTACTGTATATATACAGTTCCAGTCAGAATTATTAGCCACTCTGTGTATTTTTCCCCAATTTCTGTTTAACAGAGAGCAGATTTATTAACACATTTCTAATCATAACAGTGTTAATAACTCATCTCTAATAACTGATTTATTTTCTCTTTGTCATGATGACAGTAAATAATATTAGACTAGATATTCTTCAAGACACTAGTATTCAGCTTAAAGTGACATTTAAAGGCTTCACTAGGGTAATTAGGGTAAAATTTGGGTAATTAGGCAAGTCAATGTATAACAGTGGTTTATTCTGGAGACAATCCAACACTAATATTGTTAGGGTTGTGCAATTAATCGAAAAATTCGGTTTCAATTTCGATTTTGGCTTCTAACGATCATGAAAAAGCATTAATGGATAAATCAGTAAACGATTATTGCATCATATACTGTCCGCTTTCCAGTTGTACACATTTGATGCTCTGCAAAGCTCAGTTTCACGTGAAAATGACTAAAAGTATGCACTGTAATAAGCGTTTGCAGCACGGGATGCGCAACATTCATTGATGTACGTTCCAATCATTCATGTATTTAAAAGCGTTTAATGGTCAAACAGGTGTCAGAACGCGGTGTTTAGTGATTATTCATATTAACCCTCATTTGTGTAATAAACAAACGAGTTGAGAATCAAAAGGCACGTGAATCCAAAACCATAACTCAAAACGACACTGCTCTTAAAGTGACAGTGCGCAATATTCTGTTTCTATTGTTAATCAAACAACCAAAGGAGAAAATCCCTCACTGCTCTTGAGTTTTTTTCTTATAGTTAAGATGCTTAAAGCACAGTTTGTTTCATATTTTTATTCTACTGTATTTATTTCCCTTTTCTTATTTACAGGGAGGAAAATAACTGTGTATTTATATACAGTTAAAGTCAGATTTATTAGCCCTCCTGAATTATTAGCGACCCTTTTATCCACAATTTCTGTTTAACGGAGAGCAGAGTTTCTTCAACACATTTCAAATCATAATAGATTTAATATCTCGTTTCTAATAGCTGATTACTTTTATCTTTGCTATGATGACAGTAAATAATAAACATCATAAGACTAGATATTTTTCAAAATACAAGCATTCAGATTAAAGTGTGATTCAAAGACTTAATTAGGGTAATAGTACGTAGTTTCTTCTGCAGACAATCAAAAAATATATTGCTTAAGGGGTCTAATAATGTTGACCTTAAAATAGGTTTCAAAATATTTAAACCTATTAAGACTTTCTCCAGAAGAAAACATATTATAGGAAATACTGTGAAAATTCCTTGCTCTGTTCATTCCTTGCTCAAACATAATTTGGGAAATATTTAAAAACATAAAAATAAAACAAATTCACAGGAGGGCGAATAATTTTGACTTTATCTGTAATCGTTTTGAATAATCGTGATTTCAATTATGACCAAAATAATCGTGATTATGATTTTTCCCATAATCGAGCAGCCCTAAATATTACTGAAGGGGGCTAATAATATTGACCTTAAATGGCTTTAAGAAAATTAAAAACTGCTTTCATTCTAGCCGAAATAAAACAAATAAGACTTTCTCCAGAAGAAAAAATATTAGAGGAAATGTTATACAATGTAAGATCCTACACAGGGTTTACTACACTAATGCTAGGCTTGCTAAAATATACCCTTCTGTCAGCGATGCGTGTAATAGGTGCAAACAATCACTAGCGGATCTCATCCATATGTTGTGGGAATGCCCCAAATTTTTTGTTTATTGGACTAAAATATTTAAAACTTTAAAAGATGCATTCGGCATAGATCTGGATACAAATCCACTTTTGGCCATTTTTGGGTTGGCAGTAGATGCCAACCTTTCAGTAATGGTTCAAAAGGCTTTAGCTTTTACTACTTTAATAGCGAGACGTCTCATTCTTTTAAAGTGGAAACATGTCACTCCACCATCTTTTGATGCATGGATAAAAGAAGTGTTTACTTGTATTAAATTGGAAAAGATTAGACTATCACTTACTGGTTCTTTAAAGACCTTTGACAAGTTGTGGCGCCCCTTTTTAGATTATCTACTAGCAAACTCTCTTGATTCTTAAACTGAGCAATAACATAGGAATAAAAACATATTTATTATTTATTTTCATCTTATTTAGTTATTTATTTTATAATTTGTTTATTTTTTTTTACCTTTTTATCATTATGGTTAATTATTAATTTTATTTATCATTATTATTATTATTATTTAATTTTTTTGTTTAGCTTTTTTCTTAATGAGAAGTCAGAGGCTGTTGAGGGAGGGAAATGTTCAACTGGGGTTGGGGTAGGGTAAACACTAACATGGATGGATAATTATAAAATGTCTGTTATGGTTGATATTCCATGTAAAAACCTAATAAAAGAAATTTGAAATAAATATTAGAGGAAATACTGTGAGAAATTCCTGAATCTGTTCAACATCATCTGTGAAATAATTTGTCTGATCTCTTCTATGAACGCTGGAAACATCTCCGACACACAACATTATGTGAATCTGCAGCATCTCAAACAGTCGATGCCTAGAGGAAACACTAATCAATATTGAATAGCTGCTGTTTATTGAATGCAGGAGTCGCTGTCTGCTCTGAAAACATACACTTGCGAAACATCTTATTTACTAATCTAATCTAATACTACTAACAATATGAGCATCCCTATTAAATTCATTAGCATTGACGGGGCATGCATTAACACATATAGGACTCTAGAAACAATACACAAACCACTTTGAATACAAATAAATATAAATGAATGGTCTTTATTTTAATGTACAATTCGTGGATTTACAGCGGATTTCAGTGAGTAGCACGATTGACTCACACCAAGAAGATTGCTGGTTTGAGCCCCAGCTGGGTCAGTTGGCATTTCTGTGTGGAGTTTGCACGTTCTCCCCGTGTTGACGAGGGTTTTCTCCGGGTGCTCCGGTTTCAAGTTCAAAGACATGCAGTACAGGGGAATTGGGTAAGCTATTGTCCGTGGAGTATGTGTGTAAATGAGAGTGTATTGGTGTTTCCAATTTATGTGTATATCAGGTCGACACAGTGAATGAACCATCAACTATTCCAGTATATGTTTTACGCAGCGGATGCCCTTCCAGCCAAAACCCAGTGCTGGGAAACACCCATACACACACACTCATACACTACAGCCAATTTAGTTCATCAATTCCCCTGTAGTGCGTGTGTTTGGACTGTGGGGGAAACCGGAGCACCCGGAGCAGGGTTCAACACTAAGGATTTTTTCTACTGGCCCGATCGGGCCAGTGTTTCAGATTTTTACTAGCCCTGCCAAAATTTTCACTGGCACCAAAAAAAGAAGTTAATAGCTATTGCTTAGCCACATACAGTATTTTAAACAATGTTTCAAAAGCCAAACATGATTGTAATACCTACCGTTTCTATTCAGCATAACATTTCTTTAATACAACTGAGAATTAAAAAAATTCAATTGGGATGTAACCAAATTTGATAGTGTGTGTGTGTGTGTATATATATATATATATATATATATATATATATATATATATATATATATATATTTATTTATTTATTTAATTATTTAATTATTTAATTATCTAATTAATTAATTAATTAATTATTTCTTTATTTCTTTATTTAATTATTTAATTATTTATTTATTTATTTATTTATTTATTTATTTATGGTACCGGTGAAAAGTTTGGGGTCAGTTTTATTAATTTATTTCATGTTTTTTTTAAAGGAAAATTATTCTGTTCATCAAAGCGACATTTATTAAATGTAAAAAAAAATGTTAAATTGTGAAATATTTATTACAATTTTTAATAACTGCTTTCTTATTGTATGTAGTTTCAAATAAAATATATATTATTCAGACATTATTGCTTTTATTACTATTACCATTAATAATAATAATAATAATAATAATAATAATAATAATAATAATAATAATAATAATAATAAATAATAATAATAATAATAATAATAAATAATAATAATAATAATATTAATAATAATAATTAATATTAGAGCGATTTCTGAAGGATCATGTGACTCTGAAGACTGGAGTAATGAAGCTGAAAGTTCATCATTAAAATCACTGAATAAATTATTAAATTAAATGATAAACTACATTTGAACAGTTATTTTATAGTGCAATAACATTTGACTATTTAACAATGTGTGCTGTATTTATGATGAAATAACTCCACACAGAAATGCCAATTGATGCAGCCGGTGTCATGGATTGGTCAGGCTCTCACGACCCCCACTCACGAAGATCACCATCACCTGACTTCTAATGAGCACACAGCTGCATCACATTCACGAGCACCAGATAAAAGCACAGCACTCCAGTCGCTCATTGTCCGGGCTCGTCTCGACGAAAGCGGACAACTGAGCGACCACTCAGCGTAGTCATCCTCAGCTAAAACAAACGATTTACTTACCTGTTCTCTTTGTATTCCTCCTAGTCTTCCTGGTCCTCCCGAATCGTCCTGTCTTCCAGTCCTTCCAAGTCTGTGTCATCCTCTGTCAGCTGTATCTGGTGTGTGCTGTCCATCCTCGTGTATTCCTGTTACCCAGCCACGGAGGAAAAGACCCCAACATCATTCCTGATCCTCCTGGCTATCCTTCATGTGCTCCTTGTTGTCATTTAATAAACACCCTAACGTTTCCTTACCTCTGTCTCCTGTCCGCTTCATAACAGAAGCCCGGACCCATAACGACGACAACATGAGCACCCCCGATCACCTTCAAGAGCTGGTGGACCAGTTGAAGCGGATTCTACAGCCACCAGCTCCACTTTCCAACGCACCACCAGCACCGAGCACTTCCGCCTCCACAGTTTCTTCTTCGGCCCTTCCTTCCAGTCCCATGGCCCGACCAGCGCCCTACTCAGGCGGAGCGGGGGAGTGCAATGGTTTTCTGTTACAATGTTCCCTCATATTCGAAATGCAACCTTCTCTATATCCCACAGATAAGTCGAAGATCGCCTACATCGTATCTCTACTCTCTGGACCTGCACTTAAATGGGCTGAGACGATCTGGAACCAAGCCGGGCCGGTCATGAATTCCATCACTACCTTCACGGAGTATTTCAAAGAGGTGTTTGGACGTTCTGATGGGGAAGTAGCCGCTGGAGAGCAGCTGTATCATCTAAAGCAAGGTACTCTATCTACACAGGAATATGCTCTCCGGTTTCGCACTCTAGCAGCTGCAAGTGGATGGAATGAGAGATCGTTGTTGACCACGTACCGGCTCGGCTTGGAACCCACTCTCCGAATCCAACTGGCCACATTAGATGATACAATGGGTCTGGAGAGATTCATCCAACATTCTCTCCGATGTTCCGATCGTCTCCGTTCCTATCAACAGGACACCATCACCCCCTCGTCTGCACTCCTCCAATCGCCTGAGTCAACAGCCTCTCCAGAACCAGAACCCATGATAATAGAGTCTGGAAGACTGACATCAGCGGAACGACAGAGGAGGCTGACCCGGGGTCTGTGTCTATACTGCGGTGTCAGTGGACACACCCGTATGGAGTGTCCCCTTCGTCCCATTCGGACTTCAGTGAGTGTATTCAGTACGAATATTGAACAATGTAAACCACTTACTACCACCGTACAAATAACTACTGCCTCTATTTCTCTCCTTGTCACAGCCCTCATCGACTCCGGGTCAGCAGGGAACTTCATCTCCCAATCCCTCTGTCGTCAACTCCACCTCCGTACTGAGGCGTCCTCGCATATATACCAGATACAACCGATAACCCAGTGCACTCGATCTTCGACCCGTATCCATCGACAATGCGAAGACATCCTTCTTCAAGTGGGGTTGTTACATCAAGAGAGGATTCAATTTCTGGTTCTGGAGGGTGCAAATATGGACATCATTCTAGGGCGCCCGTGGCTGGTGAAGCACGATCCCATCATCTCTTGGGGCACAGGAGAGATAAAGAAATGGGGATCTGGATGTACACCTGCCTGTTTTCCAAATCTCCCTCTTCAAGGTCGGAACCCCATTTCTTTGTTTGCAACATCGGTCGAGAGCCCTCCTGAGAAGCAGTCTATCCACATTCCTAAGGAGTACAGCTCCTTTCATGATGTCTTCTGCCCCAAGAGAGCTTCCCAGCTACCGCCGCATCGGCCATGTGACTGCGCGATCGACCTAGTTCCAGATGCCCAGTTGCCAAGAGGTAGGATCTACCCGCTCTCGCTTCCAGAGAATCAGGCAATGGAAGATTACATAAGGGAGGCTCTGAGTCAGGGGTACATACGTCACTCAAAATCACCAGCCGCCTCAAGCTTCTTCTTTGTGGCCAAGAAGGACGGAGGGCTGCGTCCATGCATCGACTACAGGGTCCTAAATAACGGTACAGTAAAATACCGATATCCCCTTCCTCTGGTACCAGCCGCTTTGGAACAGCTCCGAGAAGCTAAAGTCTTCACTAAGTTGGACCTCCGCAGCGCGTATAATCTGATAAGAATACGTGAGGGGGACCAATGGAAGACAGCATTCGTGACCCCTACTGGCCACTATGAATATGAGGTCATGCCTTACGGTCTGGTCAACGCCCCCTCCGTATTCCAAAACTTCATTCATGAAGTCCTCCGGGAGTTTCTTCACCACTGTGTAATAGTGTACATAGATGACATCCTCATTTACTCCCGGAGTGAGGCCGAACATCGCCAACACGTTGCGGAGGTCCTACACACATTGAGAGAACATCACCTCTACCTCAAAGCGGAGAAATGCTCATTCCACCAGAAGTCGATTCATTTCTTGGGATACATCATTGACCAAACCGGTATACGTATGGATGGGAAGAAAATTGAGGCTGTTCTATCCTGGTCAGAACCCACTTCCATTAAGGAGCTCCAGAGGTTTCTTGGGTTTGCTAACTTTTATAGACGGTTTATCAAGGACTACAGCAGGATTACATCACCTCTCACTAATCTCCTCAAGGGTAAACCCAAAGGACTGGAGTGGACCAAAGAAGCAGCCGCAGCCTTCCGCCTTCTTAAGAAGGAGTTCACAAGGGCCCCACTCCTGACTCATCCTGACCCAAATCTTCCTTTCGTGGTGGAAGTGGACGCATCCACCACCGGCGTCGGGGCAGTATTATCTCAACATCATGATACACCGCCCCGACTGCATCCCTGTGCCTATTTCTCTCGGAAGTTGAGCCCGGCGGAGCAGAATTACAGCATAGGAGACAGGGAGCTTCTAGCAATCAAGCTAGCCTTGGAGGAGTGGCGTCACTGGTTGGAGGGAGCCAAACATCCGTTCCAGGTGATCACAGATCACAAAAACCTCCAATACATCAAAGAGGCCAAGAGACTATGTCCACGTCAAGCCAGATGGTCACTTTTCTTCTCACGTTTTGATTTCTCCATTTCCTATCGTCCAGGACCCAAGAATCTAAGAGCAGACGCTCTCTCTCGTTTACACGAGCATCACGATCATGAAGAACTCCCAACGAAGATTCTTCCCGAACACATCTCCATTTGTCCGATCACCTGGAACGCTCCTCCAGTCGTTGCCACTCCGGAAGCCCCTGCTCCGCCGGGATGCCCTCCTCATCGGCAGTTCATACCACCTGAACACCGGGTAGATCTGATCCACTCCTTACATACCTCGCTAGGCACTGGACATCCAGGGATCAACAATACTCTCTCGCTAGTATCCCAACGATTCTGGTGGCCAAACATGGCAAGGGATGTGAGGCAATATGTTCAGGGCTGTAAGGACTGTGCCCAATCCAAGAGCCCACGTCATCTACCCGCTGGAAAGCTCCATCCCTTGCCGATTCCGAACCGTCCCTGGTCACACCTAGGAGTGGACTTTATCACTGACCTCCCTTCGTCAGAAGGTAATACCTGTATTCTAGTCATAGTAGATAGATTCTCAAAGTTTGTCAAACTAATCCCTCTGAAAGGTCTTCCCACAGCCTTTGAAACTGCCGACAATATCTTTAATCAAGTCTTCAGGTCATTTGGTATTCCAGAAGATATTGTGTCGGACAGAGGTCCACAGTTCATCTCACGTCTATGGAAAGCCTTCTTCAAGCTCCTAGGTGTGGCCGTCAGCCTCTCTTCTGGATATCATCCCCAAACCAACGGGCAGACAGAGAGGAAGATTCAGGAGGTGGGACGGTTCCTGAGGACCTTCTGCAGTGGTCACCAGAACTCCTGGAGCCAGTATTTGGGCTGGGCAGAATATGCCCAAAATTCACTGCGGCAACCCTCCACCGGACTCACGCCATTCCAGTGCGTCCTGGGCTTCCAACCACCGCTCTTTCCCTGGGATGGCGAACCATCTGATGTCCCCGCAGTGGATCACTGGTTCCGGGAGAGCGAGAGAGTCTGGGACGAGGCTCATCAACATCTGCAGAGGGCAGTCCGTCGAAGCAAGGTAACCGCCGATAGGAGAAGGTCTGAAGAACCCAGATACACACCCGGACAAAAGGTGTGGCTATCCACCCGGGACATACGCATGCGACTGCCCTCTCGCAAGTTAAGTCCCCGATTTGTTGGTCCCTTCACCATCGTGGAACAGGTTAACCCCGTCACCTACAAACTACAATTACCCTCTCACTACCGTATTCACCCTACATTCCACGTATCACTCCTGAAACCCTATCACGATCCTGTTCTTCCCTCCACAGAGCCTGACCACGAAGAGGAACCCCCTCCTCCACTGCTCCTAGAAGAAGGAGCCGTCTACGCAGTGAAGGAGATCTTGCGTTCCCGACGTCGTGGTGGCCAGTTGGAGTACCTGGTGGACTGGGAAGGGTACGGCCCCGAAGAAAGGACATGGGTTCCAAGAGCTGATATTCTCGATCCTAGTCTCATGGTGGAGTTTCATGAGAGCCACCCTGAGTTCCCAGCGCCTAGAGGCAGAGGGAGACCACCACGGCGTCGGAGGTGTCGGCCCTCAGGAGCGGGCCCTGGGGAGGGGGGTACTGTCATGGATTGGTCAGGCTCTCACGACCCCCACTCACGAAGATCACCATCACCTGACTTCTAATGAGCACACAGCTGCATCACATTCACGAGCACCAGATAAAAGCACAGCACTCCAGTCGCTCATTGTCCGGGCTCGTCTCGACGAAAGCGGACAACTGAGCGACCACTCAGCGTAGTCATCCTCAGCTAAAACAAACGATTTACTTACCTGTTCTCTTTGTATTCCTCCTAGTCTTCCTGGTCCTCCCGAATCGTCCTGTCTTCCAGTCCTTCCAAGTCTGTGTCATCCTCTGTCAGCTGTATCTGGTGTGTGCTGTCCATCCTCGTGTATTCCTGTTACCCAGCCACGGAGGAAAAGACCCCAACATCATTCCTGATCCTCCTGGCTATCCTTCATGTGCTCCTTGTTGTCATTTAATAAACACCCTAACGTTTCCTTACCTCTGTCTCCTGTCCGCTTCATAACAGCCGGGCTTGTTAAAGTTTTTGTTCAAATGTAAATAAAAGCGGACAGTTTATTTCCACGAGAGTGCCTCTTGTGCCTCGTCTTATTATCTTTATAGAGAAGCTTGGGTCTTTTGCTGTCAAAAAAAAAACTACCTGACGATCGAATAAAAGTAACTAAGTCAGAATTTGCTCGACTGTACATCAGTACATCAATTTATTTGACTGCATCTTCATTTCCAGATGAAGTCAAATTTAAATAGCATCCTGTACAAGTTTGTTTTTTTAATATCTTTAATATCTTTAATATCTGCTTCACTGTAGTTATTTCCCTCATTAAATCTGTTCAGTTTTGTATAATTGTATTTTTGAATGTCTGATTTTCATCTATTTCTGTGCTTTAAATCAGAGTTTGCAAGCTGCTGAACTTCTCCTCTGGTTGCTTTGGTTCATTTACATTTATCTTTTTATTACTGGAAGAAAATTGAAAAGCAGAGTAGCAATAACGCGCTCCATAGTTGCACATTAAGCGGCACGAGAAACAGGTGGCTTTTATTTACTGGATGTGACAAAAACATACTGAAGGTCAATTATTTCTTCATTCGGCGAACAACGCTTCTTTGAACTAAATGAAAATGAGAAATATCTGCTTGGCAACAACTGAAAATAACACATTTTTACTGCATATTTTAAATTAGATCTATTAATGTTTACTTTATTTCAGGTTAGGGGTTTAAGTTACGCTGTATTTTGCTGTGGGGAGTAGAATAGAATGGAGATTTTTCCATTTTTCATGAAAAACGGATTTTAAGAGATAATGTTATAGACAGAAATATATTTCTGCTGTGGTTATGAACTCGTAAGTAGGCTCTATCAATCTATCTATCAATATCAATATGGTATTTTGAACAAATGTAAAAACAACTTTAATATCATTTCACTTTGAACATAAATTGCACATTACTTTTTAAACTGCAAGTTGTTTTTGACCCCATCAGCAGGGTGGAAATTTAAACAATATTTGCTAGATTTACTTGATTAATCTTTACATTTATTTTATATTTAATATATTTTAATATATTTAATATATTTTACATTTATCTGACTTTTAATATTAATTGCGAACATATTTTGTCCTTTATTTATTTTAAATTTTAGTTCTTTAAATTGTTTCCCAACAATTAGGGATGCACTGATGCTGATTCCTGCATCGGATATCGGTTCAATATCGCATATTTTTGCTTGATCGGGTGTCGGCAAGCTGATACCGATCCAAATCCGATCTTGGGCGTGCGCTATATTCTGTGTAATTTATAAGCCAACAAACGCCACGAAGGTAGCTTATTATAAGCTACTAGAAAGTTGTCATTAGGCTTGTGCCGGTATTCGGTAATGCGATAAATCACGGTAATGAATATGCACGATATTGTTATCGCGGGCACTTCAAAATACCGTGAAAAATAATAGATCCAAATTTATATTCTTAGAACGCGCCTTAGCTTATTTTCCATCAACCGCTTGAAGAAACACTGCGTATATGCTGTGCAGAACTGATGCGCACTCTGATGTAAACAATCCCCACATGTAGAAGCACTGTGTGCGCGCCGCCGCTGCCACCGCACTATAATCCTCACACGAAGAAGAAGCATGGCGGAAGGAGGAACGCTGCCGACAATTTATCCCCCTTCAAAAAAAAAGTCAGAGGTTTGGAAATATTTTGGGTTCCAAAAAAATGCAGAGGGATTGCTGATCGAAGACGGTTTCCCTTTGCACATTCACTTTGATATAATTGCTCAAGTTTACTTTTATATTGTGTATTGTTTTATTTATATTTATTTGTATTTAAATGTTTGAAGTACTTTTAGTTAATTAAAAAGTTATTAAAGTTACTAAGTTGACGAAACTGAAGTTTTTTTGTGTTTTTTTACCTGTTTCTCTAGTAAAATTACAATATCGTGATAATACCGTATACCGTGATAAAAGCTCAATCAATTAATCGCAGCATGAAAATGTGATACCGGCACATGCCTAGTTGTCATGTAGGCCTACTATATCCCAAACGTTCTGAAGCCATTCGATAGTTTAATGTGAAGCACAGATGAATATTCAAGTGCTTAAATTCATGTTCAGTTCAGCACTTCCCGCCGCTGCGCCTGTCAATCATTCTCCATTCATTCACAATTTAAATTACGTGTCGCGTTCATCACAACATGAAAAACTGTCTCCAAGACTATTTGTTGCTGCTAATATAAGTAATCAGAGGAGAAATGCATTTAATTTTGCATTAAATTGGTTCATTTTGACCAGCAACATGGAGTTCATTGCTGTTTCTAAATCATGTGTCTGTTAGATCAGCAGATTGCATTCACAACACTGGAGTAGAGAGCGTTATTACCTGCTCTTTACACACAAAGTAGGCCTACCTGGAATATTTAATTAGAAAAGGCACACTAATTAACACACTCAAAAGTGATTTACACTGTTAACACTGTATTTTACTGTAATATGAACTGCATTGTACTGTAGGACAGCGGTATGTTACTGTATTTTAAAGCTGCATTGTGAAAATGACTATATTTTACAGTAAAAATATTTAATAGTGTAAATACTAATACAGCTAGATAAATGCTGCTGTAAATGTAAACACAGTATTTTTGCTGTAATTGATACAGTAAGTTACTGTAGAATCTACAGGGAATTGTTAACAGGGGAATAGTTTTATTAATAACCCTGGCATGTCACAAAGACTCATAAAGAACAGAACAAAATCATGAACATATTTAATCAGGGACTTTTTGAACACAAAGAAATCCATCTTGATTTCTCTTATCATACTGTATATATGATTACTAATTAATAAATTTCTCTGCGTGCTTATCGGCCACAGCAGCTGTTGTTTTGTGTTCAGATAACTAGTATCATCTTACATTATCACAGCCAGAAATGAGCAATTACATCAAATAATTCAGTTTTATGCTAATTATATCTGGCTTTACATAAACAGACATTTGATGTAAACCGACAACAGGAGCTAAAATCTGCTCCGGCTGCTCTCTGTGAATATCACCAACATAAATGAACACCTTTTAGCAGACGTTTATACGCTTTTCTGACATAAACCAGATGAAAATGGAAAACTGCTCGTAATAATTTGGAGAAATAGGCCTAATTAGAGAAGCATCGCTGTTTGGGTTCATTTATAGATGGAGTTTACAGGATTAGCGTGCAATCAACAACTAATAAAACACAAATGACATCCACAGGTCCAAATAAACACCTATAAAATAGACATATGCCAATATTTAATCATTTAATATATGGTGATCATGGGCACTCAAAGATACAGTGAATAATTATTTAATATTTAAACTTTTAGAGTGCTTTAAAGAATATTCAGATTGTATTTGCAATGATTAAAACAGCATTAAAATGATGATTATTTAGCTTAATAGTTTGAACGTGAATATTTTGACATGTTTTTTGGGCCGTATACATGCTGAAATATTGACTGTTAGCATTAGTTCGTTTACCTGAACACTACAAAAGTTTTTATTAATCTTGGGTTATTTAGTTGTGAATGTTTATTTATGATTTATTATTATTTAACGTGTTATAACTGTAGTCATAATCTGATAACAAGTTGCCATAATTTCATTAAATGGATTTTAGGTCAGTGTATGCTCCATTCAGCAGTTTCTGTCAGATTAGAGTTTAATAAGGAGGGACTGGCAGTTCGGACAACCCCAGAGGGTCAAGAAGCTCTGGGTCAAGAAGCACTGGCAATTCAGACGATCCCAGTTAGTCAAGAGGCTGAGGTTCAGGAGGCATTGGCGGTTCAGAGAGCTCTGGTAGCACTGGGAAGTCACACTGCTCTGGTTGGAGTCATTTGTGGGACTCGGATGGTGGCTCTGACCATTTGTGAAGCTCAGGTGGTGGCTCTGGTGGAAGCTCTGGCCATGCGTGGAACTCAGGTAGTGGCTCTGGCCATTCATGGGACCCAGGTGGCGGCTCAGGTGGCAGCTCTGGCCATTTGTGGGACTAAGGTGGCAGCTCTCGCCATTCTTGGGACTCAGGTGGTTGCTCTGGCCATTCATGGGACTCGAGTGGTGGCTCTGGCCATTCGTGGGACTAAGGTGGCGGCTCTGGTGGGAGCCCTGACCATTTGTGGGACTCAGGTGGTGGCTCTGGCCATTCAGGGGAGTCAGGAGGCGTTCTGGCCATTCGTGGGACTCAGGTGGCAGCTCTGGGCTTTCACAGGGCTCAGGTGGCAGCTCTGGTGGCGGCTCTGGCCATTTGTGGCACTCAGGTGGCAGCTCTGGTGGCGTTCTGGCCATTCAGGGGACTCAGGTGGCAGCTCTGGCCTTTCACAGGGCTCAGGTGGCAGCTCTGGTGGCGGCTCTGGCCATTTGTGGCACTCAGGTGGCAGCTCTAGTGGCAGCTCTGACCATTCGTGGGACTCAGGTGGCAGCTCTGGTGGTGGCTCTGGCCATTTGTGGCACTCAGGTGGCGGCTCTGGCCATTCAGGGGAGTCAGGAGGCGTTCTGGCCATTCGTGGGACTCAGGTGGCAGCTCTGGGCTTTCACAGGGCTCAGGTGGCAGCTCTGGTGGCGGCTCTGGCCATTTGTGGCACTCAGGTGGCAGCTCTGGTGGCGTTCTGGCCATTCAGGGGACTCAGGTGGCAGCTCTGGCCTTTCACAGGGCTCAGGTGGCAGCTCTGGTGGCGGCTCTGGCCATTTGTGGCACTCAGGTGGCAGCTCTAGTGGCAGCTCTGACCATTCGTGGGACTCAGGTGGCAGCTCTGGTGGTGGCTCTGGCCATTTGTGGCACTCAGGTGGCGGCTCTGGCCATTCAGGGGAGTCAGGAGGCGTTCTGGCCATTCGTGGGACTCAGGTGGCAGCTCTGGGCTTTCACAGGGCTCAGGTGGCAGCTCTGGTGGCGGCTCTGGCCATTTGTGGCACTCAGGTGGCAGCTCTGGTGGTGTTCTGGCCATTCAGGGGACTCAGGTGGCAGCTCTGGCCTTTCACAGGGCTCAGGTGGCAGCTCTGGTGGCGGCTCTGGCCATTTGTGGCACTCAGGTGGCAGCTCTAGTGGCAGCTCTGACCATTCGTGGGACTCAGGTGGCAGCTCTGGTGGTGGCTCTGGCCATTTGTGGCACTCAGGTGGCGGCTCTGGCCATTCAGGGGACTCTTCAGGGTGGATCTGGAGCCTGCCATTCTGAGAATTCGGGAGGATCTGGCGGGATTCAGAGGGATCAGAGGGATCTTATGACTGCCATTTCGGGGATCAGTAACTTGCCTAATTACCCTAACTTGCCTATTTGACCTAATTAACCTAGTTAAGCCTTTAAATGTCACTTTAAGCTGAATACTAGTGTCTTGAAAAATATCTAGACTAATATTATGTGCTGTCATCATGACAAAGATAAAATAAATCAGTTATTACAAATGAGGTATTAAAACTGTTATGATTAAAAATTAGTAATTGATTGAGTTTACAGAAGTGGTACTAGTTTAATATATAAAAATTTTTTTTGCATATTTAGGTCAATACCATAATTATACTGCATATCCTGATAAAACATTCTACAATTAATAATTACAAGAAAATCTGCTATCATCACAATCCAACTCCAAATACTGCAGCAGGAAGACGCATTAAAAAGGGTAAAAATAACTGGTGTGACATGTTGAGAAGCGTCTTGTTGTAGTTATACGGTACAGATCTCCATACGGACTGGCAGAACTGAGGCTGAGAAAGACAATCCTGCGCTCTGCATGAAGACATCACAGTCAATATGACAACTATATTCACATCTGCTGGATTCATAACACACTGCCTCACTCAACGGCTCATAGGATTCTGTATTGCATGCTTCACTATTACAAATGCAAAATCCCCTGCTCATCATGGCATTTTATGTGATGGTTATGGAGCCAGATCAGTCAAAAGTAATACATTTGCAAAAATAAAAGCCATACATGCACAGCGCATTCACATAAATAATACCCTAAATCAATCGGATGAGTGCATTTATGAATTGTGTTGAATTTACCATTTGTGTGTCGTGTATTTACGAATTGTGTTTTGTGTATTTACGTATTGTGTTTTGTGTATTTACGAATTGTGTTGTGTGTATTTACGAATTGTGTTTTGTGTATTTACGAATTGTATTTTTTGTATTTACGAATTGTGTTGTGTCTATTTACGAATTGTGTTTTGTGTATTTACGAATTGTATTTTTTGTATTTACGAATTGTGTTTTGTGTATTTACGAATTGTATTTTGTGTTTTTACGAATTGTGTTTTGTGCATTTACGAATTGTGTTTTGTGTATTTACGAATTGTATTTTTTGTATTTACGAATTGTGTTTTGTTTATTTACGAATTGTGTTTTGTGCATTTACGAATTGTGTTTTGTG
This sequence comes from Danio aesculapii, assembly GCF_903798145.1. Classification (NCBI taxonomy): domain Eukaryota; kingdom Metazoa; phylum Chordata; class Actinopteri; order Cypriniformes; family Danionidae; genus Danio; species Danio aesculapii. The sequence goes on from NC_079455.1 coordinate 1,003,042, forward strand.
TATTTACGAATTGTATTTTTTGTATTTACGAATTGTGTTTTGTTTATTTACGTATTGTGTTTTGTGTATTTACGAATTGTATTTTGTGTATTTACGAATTGTATTTTGTGTATTTACGAATTGTGTTTTGTGTATTTACGTATTGTGTATTTACGTATTGTGTTTTGTGTATTTACGTATTGTGTTTTGTGTATTTACGTATTGTGTTTTGTGTATTTACGTATTGTGTTTTGTGTATTTACGAATTTTGTTTTCTGTTTTTATGAATTTTTTGATTTAAAGAATTAGATTTATGTGTTTACGAATTGTGTTTTGAAATTCCGAATTGTGTTTTGTGTAATTGTGAATTCTGTTTTGGATTTACAAATTGGATTTGTATAATTTCAAATTGTGTTGCGACTTTACGAATTGTGTTTTGAAATTCCAAATTGTGTTTTGTGTATTTGTGAATTCTGTTTTGGATTTACAAATTGGATTTGTATAACTTTAAATTGTGTTTCGACTTTACGGATTGTGTTTTGTGTATTTAAAAAATCATGCTTTGAATTCACAAACTGTGTTTTGTGTAGTTACGAATTGTTTTTAATATATGAATTTGATTTGTATATTTACTAATTGTGTTTTGAATTTACAAATTGTGTTTTGAAATTATGAGTTGTGTTTTGAATTTACAACTGAAACTGAATATTGAGTAGGGGGCGGGGCTTTTCTTTTGCGCATCATTCCCTCATAACAAAGTAATGGTAAGAGAGGTTATTAATATGCAGTTTCCATGGAAACACTCAGATTAATGTCAACAGAAAGAACGTAAAAACAAAAAATTAGCAGAATTTACATTAAAGATTAATGCAACAACCTATTTTTATACAGTAGAGTATATACAGTAATTTACTTGCGTGTAACATGGACACCTTAAAATAAACTGCTACCAATTTTTCCTTAAGTAATGTTTCATTCATCTTAAATTCTCTAAATTTTTGTCTAGTTTTAGTTAAAGGAAGTCTTTTAGGGATTTTTAATTACCTTGATTTAACATCTCATCCGAAAGACGGTGCACACTGACAGTATAGTGTGCCCTTCACTATACTGGGGCATTAGTACTCACACAGACCGCAGGCTAAGCGCACCCTGCTGGCCTCACTTGCATCACTTCCAACAGCAACCTAGTGTTCCCCTGTGGTCTCCCATCCAGGTACCGACCAGGCTCTACCCTGCTCAGCTTCAGTGAGTAACCAGTCTTGGGCTGCAGGGTGAAATGGCTGTGGCTGTTCACAATTGTTTAATAAGATTATAATTAATTAACCTCACAGTCTGTCCAAAATTAGATTATTCCCCCCACATTAGATTGGTATTTTCATTTATGATTTATAAGAGGATATTCTGTAGTTTTTGTTCACACAGTAAGACTCGCGTAAGCTCACATATCTATTCTTCTTTTGACAGTCTAAATATATATATACGGTTTGAACAATAAAAACTTGACAGGTCACATGACTGAAACTATAAATATATGTGCACGCTTTGATCCGCTCATCTAACGATTCCACAGCGATAAAAGCAGCAGAATATAACAAATATTAATGTTGATGAACACAGAGATTTCTGTCTCTTACTACACTTTCAGTACTCTTCTTTGGTTGATGATACTGCATGCTAATGTAGTCACTATTGAGTTCTTCAAATATCTGCGTCGTGCTTTTTTTAGCGTCAGAAGGTAGTCGATGAATATTTGTTGAACTGAACACTATTGCTATTTCCAGTTCAATTTGAAAACGACGTTAAAAACGCTCCACACTATCGTTTTCAATTATTTCCGAAAAAAATGGTCATCCATATTAAAATGACTGAAAAGTTTTATGAATGTACGGTGCATGCACAAAGATCTAAGACGCTTTTACCTGCATCACATTCCCCTGCTAGGGCAGCACGATATCGGACAAATCTGACATTGCGATATTTTGTTTTGCTGTATAATATATTTAGTGATAGATCTTGATCCCAACAACTTTTAACCTATAGAAAAGCTTGAAAAGGTGGCTTTTCTGAACATTTTAATAGCTTAAAGTGCTACATTGTCTGGGTTGTTGTTGGGACTTATTTCTCTAGATCAGGGATGGGCAAACTCGGTCCTGGAGGGCCGGTGTCCTGCTCAGTTTAGCTCCAACACTAATCAAACACACCTGAACATGCTAATCAGTTTCTTCAAGATTACTAGAATTCTATAAGCAGGTGTGTTTGATTAGGGTTGGAGCTAAACTATGCAGGGACACCGGCCCTCCAGGACCGAGTTTGCCCACCCCTGCTCTAGATATTATTTCTTATACATTACATTATTTCAAATGACTAAAATGTAGGGCTGGGCGATATTGCAAAAAAAAAAAAATCACAATATCATATTTCATATCATTCGGTATTGATAATTATTAAATATTTTTTAGCAATCTATTTAGGAATATTGGCGACGCAGTGGCGCAGTAGGTAGTGCTGTCGCCTCACAGCAAGAAGGTCGCTGGTTCGAGCCTCGGCTGGGTCAGTTGGTGTTTCTGTGTGGAGTTTGCATGTTCTCCCTGTGTTCGCGTGGGTTTCCTCCGGGTGCTCCGGTTTCCCCCACAGTTCAAAGACATGCGGTAGGTGAATTGGGTAGGCTAAATTGTCCGTAGTGTATGTGTGTGTGAATAAGTGTGTATGTGTTTCCCAGTGATGGGTTGCGGCTGGAAGGGCATCCGCTGCATAAAACAAATGCTGGATGAGTTGGCGGTTCATTCCGCTGTGGCGACCCTGGATTAATAAAGGGACTAAGCCGAAAAGAAAATGAATGAATGAATATTAGAATTTTTTTTTTATTTAACCACTTTGTTTTAATTTACCAACATTACCAAGACAGCTAGTTTTAATAGTCAAAAACAAAAATGTTTAAACAAAATATCAGATCTCTTCATAATAAAATAAACAGAAGTGTTCAAGAGACTCTTAAGTTTGTGTGTGCAATGGTCAAGTGTAAATGCTGAACAGAGCACACTTTAAGGTGTGAATAACAATGATACAGTAAATTTTCTACATCAAAAGTGGACAGAGCAGAGATCAACATCCCATAATGCAATTCACCACTGCAAATAAACACTAAATCACAAAATACGGAAACTGGTATATTTTTACAGTGTTTTACTAGAGTAAACTGATTTGCAGGTTAGTTCCTTGCGGTCAAATAACATTTTGGCTTTAATACAAATAGTTAAATTAACATTTTAACACTGCACTTCTTTATTAAGTTCCATTTGAGTTTATTTGTACAGCACTTTTCACATTTAGTCATTTAGCAGACGCTTTTATCCAAAGCGATAAAATAATTCACAATAATTATCATTCCAAAACAGCTCATTATTACAATCTAAATCAGCAAGAGTTAAGTATTAAGTGTTAAGTATTTCTTTATGATTATACAATTTGTTTTACATACATAAATATACATATATACAGCTAAAGTCAGAATTATTAGCCCCGTTTATTTTTTTCCCCAATTTCTGTTTCACACACACACACACATATACATATATATATATATATATATATACATACACACATTTATTTATACACAGTTAAAGTCAGAATTATTAGCCCTCCTGATCAATTTTTATTCTTTTATTTTTTCCCTAATTTCTGTTTAACAGAGCAGATTTCTTCAACACATTTCTAATCATAATAGTTTTAATAACTCATCTCTAATAACTGATTTATTTTATTTTTGCCATGATGACAGCACATAATATTAGACTAGATATTCTTCTAGACACTAGTATTTAGCTTAAAGTGACATTTAAAGGCTTCACTAGGGTAATTAGGATTAAGTTAGGGTAATTAGGCAAGTCATTGTATAACAGTGGTTTATTCTGGAGACAATCCAAAACTAATATTGCTGAAGGGGGCTAATAATATTGACCTTAACATGAGTTTAAAACAATTAAGAACTGCTTTTATTCTAGCCGAAATTAAACAAATAAGACTTTCTCCAGAAGAAAACACTAGAGGAAATACTGTGAAAAATTCCTGAATGTAAATATCACTTGAGAAATATTTGACAAAGAATAAATATTGCATAGGATGGCGAATAATTTTGCCCTCAACTGTATAAAGTCCTTCGTTTTCTCTGTTACTCCATCAGTCTCCATGTAAACTTTAGATTATATACATAGACTATACGATATTATACTTATTTTGGACATGAGAGCAACCATGCATCACTTCAACAAGTTGCTGCATTTGTTTACGCTTAATTTTAATGAATGTAGATTTTTTGCGTTGTATTTACTATGTGCTTAGTTTTGCTGCTGTTCTTTGGGATTAAGAATAATGCATTATTAACTTTACTAAGTCTTCTCAATTAGCCCAAATGATGTCTGTGGTTGTATAATACATAAATTCAATACTTTTGCACAGTAAATCTTGTTCAACAGAGTGCATCAATAGCACGAACAATGATTAAAGTGACATGGTTTAATCTTTTTTCCATTGTGAGATTGCAGTGATTTATTTATGGTGAAAATATTTAACTTAAATGGAAAATACAGTGATGATGTGTCAAACATTTAGATTGTATAACGCTAACATTTATCTGACCTATCATAACAATAACACAAAGTGCATATGATGACTTCATATTCACCAAAACTGACCTCTCACTGCGGATAATAACAGAATAAAGACAGACGACAGCAAATACACACAGCAAACCTATGATTTACACATAAACTGCATTAAATACCACAGTTTTACACGTGCACATGTGATGTTTGTATATACGGAATAATGGGAGATCATTTTACTCTGTGCAATATTCTGCATTTAGCCTTTCCTCTTGTGAAATATGATTTAATTGCAAACAAGTTGAACCATTTTTTTATGTGTAATGTAATTAAAATAGCAGCACTGTAAATCTAAAACGTATATATAGCCACAATGTTATCAGAAAGCACAAGCAGCTTATAAAGAAACAATCAAAAAATGTTGTGAAATACACAAACGTGTAGCTACTATAACAACAACACTACCAAGCGCTGGGTTATTTCAACCCAGATTTGAATCAATTATGAATAAAACACACCACTGCCTTTATTTGTTAATCATTAGTATAAAAATAATAGCTCAAATATAATCAAATGGTGCAGTTTGTACTTAATTTTGTCTTGAAATAACACACTGTGTTCAGAATTAATGTTTAATATATTATTTTATAGCCCATTTTAGCAACGATGTGACTTGTAGTCAATTTTGTGTTAAAATAACCCACGTTTTTTAGAATGAATGTTTGATAAATTTTATTAAATGTAATAAATATTTATAAAACGATGTGTTTGTTATAAACAGAGCAATAAAAACTCTATTTAAAAGCTAAATAGTCAAACTAAATTAACAAGTCAAAGCCTATTAGTTATAAACAATGAACCAGCGTACATTATACAATACATTTAAGCAAAGTTTACGCATTTAATAAGGCAAAATAATTAAGATTAAGGTTGGTTTTACTCTTTTTTTACAAATCAGTTGTGGTTAAAGTCTATCTGCAATATACCTGCTTGTAATATGCGGTTTAATAGTGAGGTAAAGTTGGTTTTATATTCACACATTCGGACTTTGATGTTCACTAAAACACTATAGCAGAATTCAAAAGTCTAATAGAGATTCATTATAATGATGTACTATTATGAGCACAACTTGTGACACGATATCTGTGTTGTTTACCATGATACATTACATATTGTGTCTAAAATCGTATGTGAGAAGACTTCGAAACAACATTAGCACTATTTAATTGACTGTCAACAATGTTGTACTTTGATAGTCATTGACTGATATGATGACTTCACTATTTAAAATACTTTAATGAAATTATATTAAGGTAAAAGTCTGAATGTGTGAAAATAAAACCAACTTTACCTCAATTTGAGCCACTAACCGGCAGAACGGTAACCCAGTGCTGGTGTATCTGCTTAACTATAGTCCTCATGCTCGCTCCCGCTGCTGTCTATGTAGAAACGCGCTAAACCCGGACACACACACACACTTATACACACGACCGGCAGAAATCCGGTCCACACGGCGATCGGTGGAGTCTTAAATCCGCGGAATAGTGTGAGAAACAGCGCTGTTACCTGTCGAGTTGCTGCGCCGAGACCGAAATGCTGCGAGAAATGCGCGATCCTGAGACTCTTCACGGGCACACGCGCGCGCTCACTCCATCCTTCAGCTGAGTGACCCGCGCTTCCAGATCACACCGTTTCATTACCACACACACACATTCTCTGCGACGTCACACAGCGCATATGTATCACATGCGCGCACACACGCACACACACACACACAGCTTTGGTTTTGTTAATCGCAAAACAGAACCTTTACATAAAAGATCAATTATTTTATTAACACAATTCAGTATACATGAAACACACACAAACACACACTGACACACACACAAGGAGAAACAAAGACACACAAATGGACACAAACACACACACACAGACAAACACACACATGCACACACACATGCACACACACAAACAAACACAAACAAACTTACACATTCTCTGCAACATCACACAGTGCACATCTATCTCTCTCACACGCACACACACACACACACACACACACACACACACACACACACACACCTTTAATTTGGTTATTTGTGAAACAACAAATCTGCACATACATAAAACACACATAAACACACATACACACCTCACATGAGCACACACACATATACACAAAGGTGCTGATTTGGATTAGTCAGTTAGCTTAAGTTGCATGTTTTTGGATGGTGAGAGGAAACCGGGGAACCCAGGGGGAACCCACATGAGCACGGGGAGAACGTGTAAACTCTGCACAGAAACGTCGGCTGGCTTGGTAAAGACTGGAACCAGTGACATTCTTGCTGAGGTAACAGTGCTAACCACTGGGCCACAGTGCCACCCATCTAGGAAAGGAGGAGGAGTAGGGGTGGAAGGGGGGATTCTTCAAAACAAAGATGGCTGTGATATGGAACTGAGGGTATTTATAGTAACTTAGGAATCGTCTGATTGGTGAATCATAAATTGGATAATGCAGGACCAGCTGTGATCAATCATGAGCATGTGATCCTCTCCAAATTAGTCTATAAATAAACTTAACTAAAACTTGAGATTGTTTTCGTTGTTTTAATACGATCAACATTCAACATAAAGCTGGAGCCTGAGGAAAACACGATCTCACAGCAATTGGTAACTTTTTGATTTAGTGGATAATTCATATGAATTCGTATGATTTTATTGGTTTAACTTAGTACTATTTGCTTATCCACCAATGACGGTTTGGGTTTAGGGGTGGGGTTGGGTGCCACGCCTCCGTTTTAAAATCATACATCGTAGTCGTATGACTGAACTTGTATGAATTAGCCACTAGTTTTGTTACTGACAAAACGTAAAATAGTTACGTTTCCTCGTGAGAACACCTCAGTGTGATATGGCAGGGCATAGATGTGGCCTTTCTCTCTGCGAAGCCTGTCAAACTGACTCTGATTCAGGTTTCTGAATTGGATGAAATTTACAGTTTGCTATTGCGCTATTCCACCCAGTGGACACAACTGGAACAGCAGTTTTTTTTTAACTGAAAAATTGCAGCTCATTAAAAAATTGCGAGCCACATTAAACTCTTTTGTGTACGTTGGACACCCCTGCACTAGATAATGTCATTCGCCATTAGAAAACTTTATACAGTAGGTGACACTTTAATATGGTCATTACCACCACACCTTGTTCCGCCGCCGCTCTAAAGGAGTAAGAGCGTGTTTTTAGGTATGACCGCAGTTTGCGAATAAGCCTCCAGGGGGCACAAAGGGACAGAATGCGAATGGACAGAAACAGCCTATACATTCGCTGTAAATACTCTGCTACGTAAATAAAGATAAACAATGAAACAGCATTATAATTCCTTCATTGATCATTAAAAAGACATCTAGGCTGCATTATTCAATTAAAATATTGATCTTTGAATCCTTATTTCTTAAAACAAGACTATATTTTTACTAATGCTTCTTTTGGACTAGAAACAAGACAAAAACTGTGAGTAAGATTTAATTTAGAGCAGAAAATACTGCTTCAGTCTGCACTGCGTACTGCAAACCTTCAGTTTTGTTCCACTTTGTAAGGGCTCAATAAACAATGATTGGTGGGCCGCCAGGTGAACAGACCTGCTTTAAGATGACATAATGAGTGCCTCTTTATCTCAGCATCCTTTAGAAAAGCCTTTACCTTGAGCATCTGCAGATACACTGGAAATTATCAAGACACCTTCAACATTTATCACATTATGTAAGGGATAAAGTACATCCAGAAGGTTGTTATCGCAGAATAAAGCCTGACAGGTTTATCAGCAGCCCAACACTAAGCAGAGCGCTGTTAAATAAGACTGAAGGGTTTACTCTGTGAAAACAACCGCTTTTATCCTGATTATCACATGAATACTTGACACAAAATGGAAAATTTTGACACAAAACATTGTTCGGAGCCATACTAGTCATTGATTATATGACTAGCTGCTGTTGCAATTGTAATTTTAAGCTCTCCTGTGGAGTTTTAATTCTCATTAATAATGTGTTTTAAACTAGTGCTGCTTTTTATCTCGCTTTTTAAACATAATTCTTTTAAAGTGAATCTATTATGCCTCTTTTTACAAGATGTAATGTAAGACTCTGATGTCTCTGAATGTGCAGTGAAGTCTAAGCTGAGTATAGGACACAGATAATGTCCTCTAGCTCTCTGAAACTGACCCTTCCAGGCTTTGATCCTAATTGTGGTGTTTTGGTGACTGTTACTTTAAATGCAAATGAGATTGAGCTCTTTTTCAGAAGAGGGCGGAGCTACAAACGCCTGTGTGTCAGCATAGCGGCAGATGTAAAACACAACTGGGTTTAAACACCACAGAAAAGTGATTTGTGCATAATAGGTCCCCTTTAATCCACCCTTAACCCTACCCATAAGCGTACCTGAAATCTTTATAATCAGATGCTTTCTGAACTCCTATTTTCTCCTTTTTTCCATTTTTTGTGTTTATTATTTATTGCTATTGAGAGGAAGAGAGCAGCATATTCATCTAATATTCATCTAAATGTCGCTCTCAGCAGAGCTCGGATGTTAATTTAAGATGATCTGATATTTCCTAAGTAAAACAGCGAGGTTTCCATTCGCTTTGGGGAATAACTTGCACAAGAATTTGGATATTATATAAATAATTTGCAAATAAAAACTGTTTGCATGCCATGTGTTCAAGAGAGATTGGGGGAACTCATCACTTCTCTCGAAACTGGAGCAAATTATCAATAATAAAAACTTTAATTATCAAAAAAGTTTCTGCAAATGATGAAACCAACGCTGCTCTTTTTCCTCTGCAAATAATGAGTTGCTCTACTAAAGACAAACGCAATAACAAACACTGTCATGTGATCAGATGGCCAAAGTTTAAACACAGCTTCTTTATGCATGCTGTTAAATGCAGACTCATTAATAGGCCTAAATAAATGCATCTATCAGTCATGATAGATAACATGTCAATGTTATCTTATACATTTATTTATTGTCTGTCTTAGTACTATTATTTCAAAATAACAAACAGTGTACAGATCTCTGTATATTTAGGCTAAAACACTGCATTATTTATTTGTTTACTTATGTATGATTGAACTTTCATGATTTTTTGATTTCAACATTTCATCCTCACTATAGTTGAGAACTTTACAATGATAATAAAGCTTGCTGACAAGTTTATAATGAGTTATGATGGAATTATTTCGTTATTGGATCTTTATTTACAATACATATATAGACATATGTGCCCAGAGCTGCATTTTTGAGAACCGCGAAATATGTGCACTGGGCAACATATGCCTGCACTTTTTGTTTTCACCAATCCAATAGAAGGCACCATGTACTGTAAATGTTTGACAATCTCAAATATGATACTAGAGCACATTTTCTAATATGTGTTATTTATCATGAATCTGAAATATACAACAAAACAACCTAAATGATGTATTTCAGATTTGCAATAATGTAGACAGCGCCCTCTAGTGGATTTGTCATCTGAAACGTTCAACTAAACACACCCTAAGTAACGTATTGCAGATTTGCAATAATGTAGACAGCGCCCTCTGGTGGATTTGACATCTGAAACGTACTACTAAACACACCCTAAGTAACGTATTTCAAATTTTCAATAATGTAAACAGTGCCCTCTAGTGGATTTTTCATCTGAAACGTACAGCAAAACACACCCTAAGTAACGTATTGCAGATTTGCAATAATGTAGACAGCACCCTCTAGTGGATTTGTCATCTGAAACACACCAAAACACACCCTAAGTAACGTATTTCAGATTTTCAATAATGTAAACAGCGCCCTCTAGTGGATTTCACATCTGAAACGTACAGCAAAACACACCCTAAGTAACGTATTTCAGACTTGCAATAATGTAGACAGCGCCCTCTTGTGGATTTGTTATCTAAAATGTACAACAAAACACACCCTAAGTAACGTATTTCAGATTCGTAATAATGTAGACAGCGCCCTCTAGTGGATTTGTCATCTAAAACACACCAAAACACACCCTTAGTAATGTTTTTCAATAATAATTCTGCAATAATTGCAATTTTTGCAATAATATAGACAGCGCCCTTTTAAGGATTTTTCATCTGAAACGCACAAGAAAACATGATCGTGTTGTCTGCTTAAGACAAAAACTAGATTAAATCAGTTAAATTAGCTTAAAGCATTGGAGTTGTTAACACAAAAAATAGAATTAATTAGTTTAGAACTCATTCGGTTTGAGTCCTGCCTAATCTAACCAGTTTATGAGTTACCATTACTTTTTTTCATTAAATAATACATTTTTTCATAAATAATAGCTGTACAAGTGTGTGTGTGTGTGTGTGTGTGTGTGTGTGTGTGTGTGTGTGTGTGTGTGTTACAAAATTAACTTCATCAGGTCAGTTCCCACTGCACAAACAGTGTGTGTTGCCGCTGTCAGTGCCTGATGCTGTTGGTCGGCATTCATTTGTCAGGCTGAGTAATGCCTTGAAGTGATTTACTGTGATCTGGTGATCTTCTGCATTGGTCAGCATCTGTCAGTGCAGTAGCCATTGTGCTTTTAAAAATATCCTCCTCGACGGAGTGTACGTTTGAAGGTTTTATGCACATCTTGGCATTTCTATTCAGCGCTTAATGCAGTATCGCAACGCGTGCATAAAGCAACACGGGCTCCGTGTAAATGCATGCTTTAGCCTACAGTTTTTTGTACTTTTGACATTACTTTTGAATATACATTTGACTGTACCATGTAGAATCAACACTAGAGGGCAGTATAATGACAACAGCTTTTGTTTCTTTTCACACTAATAATATTTACAGGCGCATATTGTTGAAGAATTAAGGATTATTTACATGCAGTTCTTTGCACAACAGCCAATAAACACCACAAAACAGCTTAACGCTGACAATGATTTGTAATGAATGTGTTTATGTCACCTATTGATCTCCATATGGACACTTTTCTGGCGTGGTCAGTTTGCTCGTAGCTCACTTTGAATGTGCTGCACTTGGGTTCTAGTCCAGCGAAGCACACTTCCACAATAGAGATAAAAACAATTTGAAATCAAGGTAAAACTATGTACATTTTTCTAGTGTCTGCTTGTGAAAACACTATTGGTTGGGTTTAGCGAAGGGTTTTAGTTGAGTGATTTGCTAGCTGATCTGTTCCACAAGCTTCGCCTTCTACTGGATGAGTATAAAAAGGAAATGCACAACAAAACACACACTAAGTAACGTATTTCAGATTCGTAATAATGTAGACAGCGCCATCTAGAGGATTTGTCTTCTTAAACACACGACAAAACACACCCTAAGTAACGTATTTCAGATTCGTAATAATGTAGACAGCGCCATCTAGAGGATTTGTCATCAGAAAGTACAACAAAACACACCCTAAGTAACATATTTCATAGTCCAAATAATGTAGACAGCGCCCTCTAGTGAATTTTTCTTCTTAAACACACGACAAAATACACCCTAAGTAATGTATTTCAGATTCGCAATAATGTAAACAGCGCCATATGGCGGATTTGACATCTGAAACGTACAACAAAACACACCCTAAGTAACGTTTTTCATATTTCAAATAATGTAGACAACGCCCTCTAGTGGATTTGTCATCTGAAACGTATAACAAAACACACCCTAAGTAACTTATTTCAGATTCGCAAAAATGTAGACAGCGCCCTCTAGTGGATTTGTCATTTGAAATGCACAACAAAACACACCCAAAGTAACGTATTTCAGAATTGCAGTAATGTAGACAGCGCCCTCTAGTGGATTTTTCACCTGAATCATGTAACTAAATGCATCCGAAGCAAGGTATTTTACATTCATGCAAAAATTATAGGCTGAGGCACGTATTTGGAATGAGTATGTGTTGGCGTATAAATCCGTGGATGGAAACGGATCCGCGACTGATGTACTGATGGTGTCTGCAGCACCGGTGTCTGCATGTACATGACAAGCTGAACTACAGCATCTCCTTTGCAAGATCTGAACGTCCTGATGGCGCTTTGAAATCTCCAAAAGAGTCAGGAATTAAAGTGCTCGTCATCCACAAAACTTCCACAGATCAAGGCTCTTCTGTTAGTCAACAGATGTTCAAAGTGCACACGTTTACAGCTTTGATGCGCTCTTTGAATCCAACTAAATGTCTGCATGTTACAGCGCGATGAGGATCTCCTGCCTGCGCTGACACTCGCTTTTTTCTCAACTCTCAACCTTGTCCCAAAAATGTTTCCAGAGGAAGTTTCTCTCAGGTTTCCAACTCTTCTGAAGGCTGGTTTGACAACGCCGCTGTTAAAGTAGCTAACATCTCCTGATATGAAAGACTTCACCTTTAAAGCATCTGAATAAGGAGATCATTAGATTCATTCACCTATTTTTTGGGGATATAGCATAAATAAATGCATGATGGAAAGAACAAGATGCACATACAATTTGAAAATGCCTTTAAATTTAAAATGAAGTTTAAATAGGATTAACGTACTATTCAATGAAAACAAAACGTGCGTAGACTACAATAGAAACTCGTCTACTGAATAAATTACAGCATGCTCATCAGTAAAGTGATGTGGTTTAGTTTAAAGGGCTCCTATGATGAAAATCAACTTTTGTGAGCTGTTTGGACAGAACCAGTGTTGCCAACTATTTTCAATGAAAAGGCGCTAAGCTCTGCCTGAAAAGTCGATAGATTACATCATGCATCAATTTGCATATTACTGATGTCATCACGTCAAACCGTTTCTGTTTGTTTAACGGCCTATGGTTAATTGAGGAATTTAACTAAATTTATTGCTGTTTGAATACAGTTTGGGCATCACAGTGGCGCAGTGGGTAGCACGATTGCCTCACAGCAAGAAGGTCACAGGTTCGAGCCTTGGCTGGCTCAGTTGGCATTTCTGTGTAGAGTTTGCATGTTCTCCCCGTGTTGGTGTGGGTTTCCTCCAGGTGCTCCAATTTCCCCCACAAGTCCAAACACATGTTGTCTGAAGTGTGTGAATGAGTGTGTATGGGTGTTTTTCCAGTGATAGGTTGCAGCTGGAAGGGCATCCGCTGAGTAAAATATATTGTTCATTCCACTGTGGTGACCCCAGTTTAATAAAGGGACTAAGCCGAAAAGAAAATGAATGAATCCAGTATATCAGTATAGATGTGTAGTGAATTTGCAGGAATCTCCCAGACGTATTAAACTCAAGTTCCGAAATTGTCGCTAAAATCTCTGTGATTGTGAACAAGAAAAGAATAAACGGCCAAATTTTGTTAAATTTAATACAAAGGAGAAGCAGATTGGTTTGACTGTACCAGGGAAATACCTCACACTCGTGGTGCTAAATTATTTGCGGGGGTGGTCTGCTCTCAGACTGCAGGTTGGAGAGACTGCTGTGTGAGGACTGGGCCTCCTGTGAGTGCTCTGAGTGGGGGAGGGACCAACGGCGTCAACCGCAGGTCGTTGAGAAGAGTAGGAACAATACGGACACATGAGAGTCTGTAATGGCCAGTAACACCAAAAAAAATCTCTAGATTTGTCGCTAGTCAGAACTGGGGGCCGTTTCAATATATGATCACATTTACCTTTTTTAGGTCACCAAAATCCAGTCGTTTCATTTCATACAGGGGCTAAAGATGTCCCACAGACTTCACAATGAGTTAATCAGGTTCATGTGTTGAACAATGGAGCTTTTTCACCGCAAACATGGATAGAGAGAGTGAAAAAGTGTATGTGTATGTGTGTGTAGGCCTAAGTGTGTGCATATGTGAGTATACAGATGAGTTACCTGAATTATTAGCACCCCTGATTATTTTTTCCCCAGTTTCTGTTTAACAGAGAGATTTCTTCTACACATTTCTGCACATAATAGTTTTAATAACTCATTTCTAATAACTGATGTCTTTTCTCTTTGTCATGATGACAGCACATAATATATGACTAGATATTCTTCAAGACACTAGAATTCAGCTTAAAGTGAAATTTAAAGGCGTAACTAGGGTAATCAGGTTAACTAGGCAGGTTAGGGTAATTAGGCAAGTTATTGTATAACAGTGGTTTGTTCTGTAGACCAGTGGTTCTCAAACTTTTTTTCACCAAGTACCACCTCAGAAAAAAAACAGCCTGATCTCACGAGGAAACGTGAGTATTTTACGTTTTGTCAGTTTAGTGGCTAATTCGTACGAGTTCAGTTGTACGAAATTGTACGATTTTAAAAAGGAGGCGTGGCACCTAACCCCACCCCTAAACCCAACCGTCATTGGGGGATAAGCAAATTGTACTAATTTGTACGAATTAGATTGAACGAATTAGCCACTAATCAAAAAGTTACGAATTGCCGTGAGATTGCGTTGAAAAAACTGTCTCTCCAAGTACCACCATAATGAGCAGTATTGAAATACAATAGCGTAGCAGGCCTAGTTAAGCAGCTACAGCTCAGTACAGTTTAAAAACAAGGCAGATTAATTCCTATTGTTATGAATATTTATTATTATCAGCCACTTTAAACATTATAAATAGTTTAAACATTAACACTGCACTGTGCTTACAGGTTAAAAAAAAGTTTAAATTAAATGTGCTTCTAAAAGTTCATTAAAAATGGCACTGTTCTTAAAGTAAAGAGAAAACTGCTGTAACTAAATGTAACGGATTAACAAATAGCAGCCTATTCACCAACACCTGAAATGTTTCTTAGACCTCATAAATATAGGTTATATGTCATCATATTCATATAAAAACTCTTTGATAAGTTTTGAAATAGATGTTGGATGTATATATGTCTTATTTGTATATCTTCAAAATCTAAACAGTAACTTGTATTTTAAATATATGGTTTATATTTACATATTTAAATTAGAAATTAGATCCGCTTTCTGTTTGTTGTGTCAGAAAAGCAAGTCATTAAACCATATCTGTCACCATTGGGATACGTCCCCGACAATTGTTACAAATATGGGGGGGAAACTAGCTTCAGATGATAGAATATATAACAAACATTAGAAAATTAAAATAAAAATGACAGGTTTAGCCTATTAAAATCAATTTACTGATCACATCGGTGTTGTCTGAGTCTCAGTCTCTGCTTGTTTCTCTTGTGTTTTTCCTCAGATTTGATGGTTTTGGACCTCAGATGACACTGAGATGAAAGCGAGGGCCTGATGAAACACATTCCGGCTCCCGCAGCACACTCTTATGTAGGATACGTCACTCTTAAGGATGACCTGCAATATAAATATATATATAAACAGCCCTGAAGCACACTGGCCCTCTGTTTGCTTGTGTTTCTGTGCCCGCATGTGTTACATTACTGAGATCCTGCATCTTTCCTTTACATTTACCATCACAGCTGCATTTATTCTGCAAAAGGCTGGCAATAAACTGACATTATAGTTATTTAACACACTGAATTCTACATCTACTGCTGAAATCTGAATAATTGCTCCTTGGATTTTTTGTTTCTTGTTTAAATATTTCCCAAATGATGTTGAACAGATTCAGGAATTTCTCACAGTATTTCCTATAATATTGTTTCTTCTAGAGAAAGTCTTATTTATTTATTTCAGCTAGATTAAAAGCAGTTTTTAATTGTTTTAAAGCCATTTGAAGGTCAATATTATTAGCCCCCTTCACCAATATTAGTTTTGGATTGTTTGATGGGGTTGGGGTGCGTGTGCCTGTGTGTAAAAAAAGCCTATAGCAGATTCCCAAAATATAATCTGATTTCATTTCAAGCCTCGCAAATTCCAGCATAAAGCGTCTTTAGAGGAACATCCATATTTAACACAGTTTTTGCACTGCTAGATTTGCAGACTAATAAAGTAAACATGAGCACGGCAAATTGAGGTCAAGCTTACAATGAGCTGTTTTACCTGATTCAAATTAATCTTGTTTATACCCAATTCTCAGTGAATTTACAGCACTCAGCATATACACTATCTGACAAAAGTCTTGTTGCCTATCTAAGTTTTAGGAACAGCAAATAATATCTTGACTTCTAGTTGATCATTTGGTTTCAGAAGTGGCTTATATGAAAGGCAAATGCCTCTAGATTACACTTATTTAAACACAATAAAACATGATCATGTCTTGATGTTGACTGATTTGATTAGGACAGTAAGGTCTGACTCTGCTTAGACTAAAGTCTGCTCACTGAACCTTCAATAATGTCCAGTATAGAATATGTGCTCATGCTGCAGTGGAAACAGAATGAATATTGTGTCTGACTCCATCATGAGCTTGGAGGACTGCATCCATACATCTCTGACATGACTCAAATCACTGATTAATAAAGTCATCTGGAATGGTGAAGAAAGCCTTCTTGCAGGACTCCCAGAGTTCATCAAGACTCTTTGTGTTCATCTTCCTCCTCCTCCTTCATCTAACCCTAGACATGCTCAATAATGTTCATGTCTGGTGACTGGGCTGGCCAATCCTGGAGCAGCTTGACCTTCTTTGCTTTCAGGAGCTTTGATGTGGAGGCTGAAGTATGAGAAGGAGCGCTATCCTGCTGGAGAATTTGCCCTCTCCTGTGGTTTGTAATGTAATGGGCAGCACAAATGTCTTGATACCTCAGGCTGTTGATGTTGATCATCCACTCTGCAGATCTCTCGCACGCCCCCATACTGAATATAACCCCAAACCATGATTTCTCCTTCACCAAACTTGACAGATTTCAGTGAGAATCTTGGCTTCCAGTAGGTCTTCTGCTGTATTTGTGATGATTGGGATGCAGATCAACAGATTATTCATCAGAGAAATATGAATAAACAACAAGAAGTCAAGTTATTATTTGTCCCTCTTACAACTGGGATCCACGACAAGACTTTTGTCAGGTAGTGTACGAGTTCATCCCTCAAAAATCTCTCATTTAGATTAATATTTTCTATAGGAAGCTCTACAATATTATATTTGTGCATATACATTAGATTAGTCAGTACTGATGCCAAATCTGGAGCTCATCTAAAGAAAAAAATGCAGAATTAGTACACCCAAATGTATACATTAGGGAAATATATGAAATAAAGAAAAGCTAAATTCAAGAGAAACAAAAAATCTTTACAATTTTGTTGAAATTTTGTAGTTTCTTTTTTTCTCCAATGTTTGACATGAATTTAAATGGATTTTCTTCCTGTTTCTAAAGATGTTCAGTGACTAAAATATAATTTTAATAAATATATCAGTTTAATAAATCTGTTTTGTTCAAATGCACCAAAATATTTGACCGACATTCACTGAGAAATGGAGACAAATATTCATTCTCAAAATCGGGTGTACTCATTTACGTTGAGCACTGTATAATATAGATATAATAATCTGACAATTGTGGTGAACACAATAATCAATCAAAAATAAACAATATGTTTTGCTTGTCTAATAAATGCTCCTTAATTTAAGAATGTTTAGAGATTTGGACTAGAAACAAGACACAAACTCTAAGTAAGAAAGTCAGTTTTTGCAGTGTACAGACGGACAGACGTTTGCTGGTCACCATGGGATGTCAGAGGTTTTGTGTCCGCAGGGCTGTTGTGTGATTACCTCATTTTCACACTCACTAACTCATCTAATTACACAACTGCAGCGAAAGGGCACACATGCAAAAAACAAAGGTTAATTGCTTCATTTTCCTACCATATGTACACCCGGTTCAGAAGTCAGGGTTCGGTGGGATATACGGCGGGTTAAGTATTGAACACACCATGGTTTTTCCTGCTAAATATATTTGTAATGGAGATGTTGACATGACATTGACCCTAAATTCTTAAATCGAGAAGCTTTTTCTAGACAAGCAAAAACTATATCTTTAAAAACCAACAAGCCAAACTTATTTGAGTTTTTCCTTAAAACAAGCAAAATAATCTCTTTGACGTAATATTCTTGTCTAGAAAATGCTCCCAGATTTAAGAATGTTTAGATATTTGGACTAGAAAAGACTGTGTAAGAAAAGTATTTCTTGCAGTGATAGCAGCTTTATTTTATTTCTGAAACCAGTTGAGAGTTTTTGTTTGTGTTTGCTGAAGCAAATAATTCATTGATTCGTTTACTGAGAGATTTCAGCTGCTGTCTGGGCTTTCCATGTCTTCTACACCCTCCTTTCTTCATGTGTTCAATACTTTTCCCTGTGTCATTTTCTTATTCTATTGCACATAACCTCATTTCTAAACTAATTCATTTTAAGTTAGTTACTGACTCATTTCCTGATACAAGACTATATTTTTAGATCATACACATTTCCAGCAGTGGATTGTCCTGCAAACAAGCGGATGACAGTTTCGATTCACAACAAAAATTGCTCAGAGAACACACAAAAAACAGTTGAAAAGCTAACAGATTATGTTTACCTCCTGAAAACAGCTTATCAAAGCATCATTAAGTCAGTCAGCGCTCCCTCTCCTATATCAGGAGCTAATGATCCGTGTAATGTCTGCTTTCCCCACGGATGTTTTTCTCTCCGCACCACGATATTTGGCATGAGATGCGCATCCAGACGCCGTTGACCTTTCTATGAGGATTCAGAGTCCTTGTATAAAGTACATGCCCTCTGTATTACGTGCAGTGGAAGACGGCAAGAATCAAACCAGAGCATATGCTTGCAAACAAAAGTCAAGGGGAGAAGTATTTTGTCCCCAATAGTGTGTATATTACGACTGGTTTACTTTACTAGCAATCCAGTTTACTTGTTAAAAACATGCAAATCTAGTGTGGTATTTTTAAAATTTTTGAGTTACTGTTGCCTTTTTATCAGCTGGAACCAGTCTGGCCATTCTCCTCTGACCTCTCGCATCAACAAGGCATTTGCGCCCACAGAACTGCCGCTCATTGGATATTTCCTCTTTGTCGGACCATTCTCTGTAAACCCTAGAGATGGTTGTGCGTGAAAATCCCAGTAGATCAGCAGTTTCTGAAATACTCAGAGCAGCCCGTCTGGCACCAACAACCATGCCACGTTCAAAGTCACTTAAATCCTGTTTCGTCCCCATTCTGAAGCTCGCTTTGGGCTGCAGCTTGACCATGTCTACATGCCTAAATGCTGCCATGTGATTGGCTGATTACAATTTTGTGTTAACGAGCAGTTGGACAGGTGTACCTAATAAAGTGGCCAGTGAGTGTGTGCGTATATATATATATATATATATATATATATATATATATGTGATATGTGTGTGTGCGTGTGTGTGTGTGTGTGTGTGTGCTTGTTTGTTTTATTTTAGTGCAAAAGAAGCATCTAAAAGAGACATTTTCTTCAAAGTCAAACCCGTGACCTTTCCTTCATGCACTACTAGTTGAACTACAGTAATGGGGTTTGTCATTACATCAACAATAAATCAATTTTTGCATGTTTTTTTTTCAAATACAAATCACACACATCAAAACCTGCATGTGCTAGTTTCTGCTTCCACTCGGTGTGTGTGTGTGTGTGTGCTCTTGAAGCAAAAGCCCCAAAAGAAATCAGTACAGGAGGGTCAGACGCTTTTACCTTGATGACAAAATGACAAGTCTATCAATCTTCCTTACCGGGGGAAAAGTGGAGTTTCGCTGCTGCTATCAATAACGTCACAATTAGCAGCAAATCACAGGAGCAGGAGCTGGACTTGGCCTGCGTTATAGCAGCTGCCCGTCCTGACATTACCCTGATCCTCTCAGGACCTGCTGACATTTCTGGCAGTGTGTGTGCATGTGTGTGTGCTTATACAGGGGATTGACTAAAACAGAAACGCCTGATTATAGAGCACAATAATTCATCAGTATGGTGTAGGGCCTCCTTTTGTGGCTAATACAGCATCAGTCGGTCTTGGGGATGACAGACACAAGTCCTGCACAGCGGCCAGAGGGATGATGCTACATGATGCTGCTGGAGGAAAACATTCCTGACTCGCTCCTCCAAAACAGCCCAAAGTGCTCAATAATATTTAGATCTGGGTGCTGTGCAGGCCATGGGAGATGTTCAGCTTCACTTTCATGTTGATCGACCCACTCTGTCTCTAGTCTTGCTGTGTGTATCGGTGCATTATCATCCTGATACACGCCACCGCCTTCAGGATACAGTGTTTGACCCATTGGGTCACAAGTTCCTCCAGATTGGTTGGGTAGTCCTAAGCAGTGACCCAGCACCCATCTAGTACCAGTAATGGGCTTAGGGAATGCCTTGATATTGCAGCCCAAACCATTACTGATCACCCATATGCTTGACTCTGGGCATCAGCAGTCTGGGTGGGACACTTCTTTGGGGCTTCTCCACACCGTAACTCTCTCAGATGTGGGAAAGACAGTGAAGGTGGACTCATCAGAGAACAATACATGTTTCACATTGTCCACAGTCTAAGATTTCCACTGCTGGCATCATTAAAACCAGCTTTTGGCATTGGCACGAGTGACTAAAGGTTTGGCTGTAGCAGCCGGACATGTATATTGACCCTGTGGAGCTCCACACCAACAGTTTTGGTGGACGCAGGAGAGTTAAACTGCACATTCAATTCTGCAGTGAGTTGGTTTGACGTTTTTTGGATTCAATCAGGGTTATCAGCTGGATTATTGCAGTATTTGATGGAGAACTGTGCTATTACTCAGCTAATGAACCCTTCACACACTGCTCTTACAGCTGGGATGAAGATCAGTGAAGATTGAACACCAGGAGAATCACATTTAGCCATCAAACCTCCAACATTGGACTGGCCTGAGTTTCAGTTTCATTGTCCAACCCTTGTATCTATGTGCGTGGCCCCGCTTCTCTCACCTTGACTCACTGACCTGTAGCTGTCTCTGTGTGTGTGTCTCCTGAATGCATCCGCGTCGGGGCTGAGGTTGAGATGTCTGTCAGCACTCATCAGTGTAGAGCTCAGCTGATGACAAACTCTGAGGCTTCAGGGAAAGTAAAGCACATGTGTGACCGCAGGCTGCCCACCGCCCACTCTCACTGCCAGAAACTGCAGGCTGCCAGACGCTGTTCAGCAAGGGTCCAGGTGAGATCAAGGTGTGCCGCCTCATAGGGGAATTCACCTAAATAAAGTCAAAACGAAGACTTGAGCAACAAGTTTGGAGGTCTGAAGTTGTTTTAACACTGGTACTGTCAGAATTACATAACTAATACACTGTGAACACTGCTTTTCTTACAGTTTTTGTGTTTGGGAATTGAACAAAGTGTTTATTGTGTGTATTTTGTGAGAAAGCAACAAAATATGACAGACAGTTTGCTCCTCGCAGACTTCTGTTTAGCTAATTGTGTTGAACAACTACAAAAATGGGACACTACACTTAGTTTTTGTCTTGATTCTAGTCTAAATATCTACAAATTCCTAATTCAAGAAGCATTGGAACACTTTATAATATAACCCAGGCTCATTCTGAAAACATACCTCTACAGACGTTTCTGGAGACTGCGAAATACATCCCAGCGGCATCCACGGCGGCATTCGCGAATCCATGAGAGGCCACTGTGTACGCTTTTTGAGATCTCAAATTTCCCACGCGAGTGTCATTCGCACCTGCTGTTCTCACGTAAACCTACCCGAGGCCGCTGTCGACTGACTGACTGACAGACTTTTTGACTGACTGAGTGAACGATCGACTGACCCACCCTCTCCCTTCCCTAAACCCAACCAACACGTTTCAAAAGCAATCCAGAAAAAGAAAAGCCCTGGTCTGATTTTTCTTTTACCACGTTTTCAGATTTTACCACATTCTCACCCTGTTATTAACTTATCTATTTTACTTTTTGGCTTCTTTTTTTGTCTTACCTGCTTTCGAGAACCGTTCTTCACCGAACTCGAACCCTGTCATCGTGGTCAACTCCTCTCTGCCTCTCAAGTCCAGCGACGTACATGGCACACTAAGAGGGCAAACTGGTTACAGCCGGAATGCCGTCCATACGGAGGTAAGCAGCCAGCTGGTATAAGCGCAAAAAGAAACGGCATCACACCACCCTGTAGCGTTTGTTTAAAAAACATAATTAAATGCAGCTGTACCTACCTCTAGCTACCTCTGGTCTCCAGAAACGTCTGTAGGGCTACGTTTTCAGAATGAGCCTGTGTTGTTATAATAACTACACACTATAACTCATTTATTAAGCTTTAGCATCGACTCTACATTAATAAGCGTTAGTAAGCAGTTTATAACTGCAGCTACAAATGCTGTATTCTTGACTTATAACTACATTTATAATCTGCTTAATGATTGTACTGTCATATTTTCTTAATTTTTTATTTTTCATAATTAAATTAAGTATTGCATTATTTACAAACTATTTGTATTTAAGAGTAGTTTAATTCAGAAATGATTGATAAACTATTAAAATTACTATGGTAACACTACAGCTATAATAGTCAAGGTGTTTTGGTGATTCTACAGTCGCTATGGTAACACTACAAATATAATAGTCAATCTGTTGTGTGGATTCCACAGTTGCTATGGCAACACTACAACTATAATAGTCAATCTGTTGTGGTGATTCCACAGTTGCTATGGCAACACTACAACTATAATAGTCAATCTGTTTTGGTGATTCTACAGTCGCTATGGTAACACAACAACTATAATAGTCAATCTGTTGTGTGGATTCCACAGTTGCTATGGCAACACTACAACTATAATAGTCAATCTGTTGTGGTGATTCTACAGTTGCTATGGCAACACTACAACTTTATTAGTCAATCTGTTGTGGTGATTTTACAGTTGCTATGGCAACACTACAACTATATTAGTCAATCTGATGTGGTGATTCCACAGTTGCTATGGCAACACTACAACTATAATAGTCAATCTGTTGTGGTGACTCTACAGTTGCTATGGCAACACTACAACTATAATAGTCAATCTGTTGTGGTGATTCTACAGTTGCTATGGTAACTCCACAACTAATGTAGTCAATCTGATGTGGTGATTCCAGTTGCTATGGTAACACTACAACTACAGCAATATGAACAAATGCACCAATACTGTAGTTTTCTACAACTATAGGGTATATTATACTACAATACACAACAGTTTAATGTAGTAAAACCAAAAGTATACTGCAGTCTTCATTCCAGTTTATCAGTTCACTACAGTTAATACTACAATGTAGAATAATTAACAAAGAGGTGTAAATATTTAGAGTATATACACTCTACTCTACAGTATGGTTCACTATAGTATTTAATATTAATTACATAATATTTCTGACTAGTATTTGTTTTCTCTACTATGTAAGTCAATGGTTACAGGTTTCCAGCATTCTTCAAAATGTCTTCCTTTGTTTTCAGCACAAAATAACCACAATAAAGGTTTAGAAGTAGAGAGTAAATAGTGAGTAAATGCTCATTTTGGGGTGAACTGTCCCTTTAAGGCTCGAGAGAAAGAAAAACCCATCAGATTCTACTGACGTTAATAACATCTTCACGTTGATCGAAAATACTGACCATCAGTAAACTATACGAGATTCAGGATCCAGATGAAAATCTTCAGAGACACACACACACACACACACACACAGTCTCATCATCTCACAAAGGCCCGGCACAGCTCACCTTAATAGAAACAACCATGTTCATCTGTCCAATGTCATTTATTTTCTACTCCCTAAAGGAAAATGGGCTAATAACGGCTCTATAATATTGTGCTCTTATGCTCGGGGATGCTCTCCTTTTTCAGACAAACAGTGTTTATGTTGTAAGTGTGGCGATAAGTCAAGCTGAAGCATTGCTAGCAGCTGTGAAACAACACTTATTTACAACAACGCTTATTTTGAGATCATTTATGCGGTTGTTTTAGTGCATTTTGTGAATTGTTCAAATGTACTACCCTTTCATTATGTACGGGATGAACACATTCACTAAATTAAACTCCTGTAATAATGGATCAGGTTGTGTTTTTCAATTTTTTTGGCAGAAATCTGTTAATCAACCTTTTTTAATGCAGGGTTTTGACTCTTGATTTGCCAAGTTCATATGATATCACTGATGTGGAGACACACAAAATGACTTATTTTCAATATAAAAGTTCATTGTGGACTGCATTTATTTTCACCTTTTATTAGGTCTTGGACATCCGAAAGATTAGCAACAACACTGGCTTTTTGATGCTTTGTTAGTTTTGCAGCATCAGATTTATTTATTTGTACTCCGCCATTTGCTGTTTGGGCTGTTTTTGATTGCACAGCCATGACAGCATATAATCATGCATTCTTAATGGTTGCTGGTTTCCCTGTTGGTAAGAGGTACAATGTGTTAACTTTTTCTGTTGATCATATGTTGGTAGCATTATCCCTTTAAATCGGCCAAAAAAAGAGTGTAGTTTTTGGCTTTTATAAGGATTTCTGATGAGTAAAACTGCAAATTATAGTGTCCATGCAAAAATATACTGTTTTTGTTTACTCAATGTAGTTCTGA
Source organism: Danio aesculapii (assembly GCF_903798145.1). NCBI lineage: Eukaryota > Metazoa > Chordata > Actinopteri > Cypriniformes > Danionidae > Danio > Danio aesculapii. Next base: position 1,028,001 of record NC_079455.1, read on the forward strand.
GAGCTTATGTAGATTATCTGAGACGTATCAAGATAAGTAGGCAAAAGCCTCTTTCTCTCTCTCTCTCTCTCACACACACTGAACACAGGCTCATTGTGAGCACGTACCCCTGTCTACATTTCTGGAGAGCGCCAATTATGTAACCAGAGGTATACGTATGGCTGCGTTTCGTGTTTAAAATGAACACTGAGGGAGGTATGACGCCATTTACCTTCGTGTGGACGGTTTTTCCAGTGTTACCAGTTTGCTCATTAGCTCACCACGTAAGTCGGTAGACTTGGGAGGCGAAGCTGAGTTGACTGCGATGACGGGCTTCGATTCCAGTAAAGAACAGTAAAAAAGCAAAAAATAAATGAATAAATAAGTAAACAACAGGCTGAAATTAGTGATGAAATCCCGTGATGGCTTTTCTTTTTCTAGATTGCTTTTAAAAACATGATCGGTTGGGTTATGGGCGGAGGTGGGTCAGTCGGTCAGTCTGCTGAAGTGTATATCGCACCCTCTGGTGTATTTACACGAGAAGAGGACACAAGAGAGGAATTTGACATACCTAAGGTTACATATTTCACTGTACCCAGAAGCGTAGACCTTGGTATGTATCCACAGTTAGCCTGGGTTGCAACACTATGGAAGCAGATGAATAGCATGATTCATTTCGAAAGGGAATATGCAAAATGGCAATGCAATATGTTAAATGGCAATGTATTTCTGTATTTCAGTTCACATATGTGCCATGTTTGGTGCAGAATGAAAATGAAATTGCATCGTTTGCATTTCTCATTTAAAACACGGTTTTAATATGTAAATTGGATCCACATTTGAATGCTTTATAAGTTGCAGAATTAAATTGAAAATGCAATTCACAAACTGAATTTAATGTGCATAAAGTACAAGCGGAAACTGTAGCAAAATGATCATTTAAATAATATATGTCCTAAATGCATTTACATTCACGTCTAGGAAACGCAGGATTACAGTTTCAGCATAACACCATGGGATGTTTGTAGCAAAATTCATCTTGAAATGTAATACACAATACGATAATGTTAAACGGCAATGTATTTCTGTATTTCAGTTTGAATTATCCAAGACATATGTGCAACATTTGCTGCAACATGAAAATTGAGAATCCATTTTCATTTAATACATTGCAACGAATGAAAGCTGATGTGAAATTTAAAATGCATTCTGGGCTGGCCACGCCCACATACGCCAGGCGGGTATTACATTTTGTCGTCACGGCTGCAGCGAGGACTATTTGGGACATATGGCAGCATAAACATGGCAACGTCTGTTCCTCAGCTGCTTTGTGAAGCTGCACAGGCCCTGGAGCATGAAATGGGGAATACTTATAAAACGAATCACTTCCTTAGGTTTGATATTCGCCAGAAATTCGCGCACACAGTTTTAGGGATCATCTGCGAATTACATAGACAAAACCAAAACGCACAGTAACGCAAAGCCCGCACATCACAAGTCTGCTGACGCACGCAGCGAGTCACTGGACACACTGTTAACAGCAGGAAAGCCGTCCACTCGTTCATTTTAAAGACGAAATGCAGTCATATGTTCCTCTGGCTGCATAATTTGCAATCTCCAAAAATGTATACAGGGCTATGTTTTCACAATGTGTCGCTTTAAGGTCATATAAGCGTTATAATAGACCCCAGAGGGTTAATAGATGTCTAATGGACTTCTAAAGAAAGTGTTGAGTATCCTGTCATTACACAAAACATGCTGATCCTTCAGTGAAACGGTAATTGCTGAAAGATTTATCGCCTCATTCACACATCCTTTACACTGCTTTCACTGTCACCTCTGCATGTTTAAGTTGGTTAAACCGTGTACTTTGAAAAATGAGTCTCACATAAATCAAAGTTGGAAGACAACAACTGAGCATAATGCTGGGGAACTTGAGCGCTGTGCAAAGTTTTCTGAAATAAACATCATTTGTCAAGTTTCAGTAGCTCGGGGACAGATGTAAATGATGGAGCAGGAGTTGCTGGAGGCCGCAGCATATAATCATAACACTTTAGTTTAGGTCACAATTCATGCTATTGAAGAACAATACATACTGGCTTATTAGCAGCTTATTAAGATATGAACTGATACCTAAACCCAAGCACTATCTTATTAACTATTAATTCAAGAGTTCCCACTTACAATAATAATAGCAGGTTTGGCACGCTGTCCTGCTCATTTACAGATAATTTTTCAACATAGGCTCATTCTGAAAACGTAGCCCTTATATACATTTCTGGAGATCGTGAATTATGTAGCCAGAGGTGCGTGTGGCTGCATTTCATCTTTACAATGAACACTGTTCCCTTTCACGCCGACGTTTACCTCCATGTGGTCATCTCACCTGCTGTTACCAGTTTGTCCAGTGACTCGCTGCGTATCAGTGGATTAGAGATGCAGTGAGAAGTTGACCATGATGACGGGGTTGAAGTCTGGCGATGAACAGTTCAGTTCGGTTGGGTCAGTCAATCGGTCAGTCAGACAGACAGCGGCCTCTAGTGGAAAAAATGTAGCTCCTGGGACATATTTGGCGCTCTCTAGGAATGTATACAGGGGTACGTAATCAGAATTACAGTGTAATCTTGAATTGAATTTAAAGTTGACCCGAGTCATCCTCTTATTCAAACTCCAGAAAGATCCATCAGGCTCTTGGAAAACATCCATCACACACACACACACACACAGTGATCTCAGCATTATCCTCCATTCTCAAACTTATAAACAATGCAGTCAGTTCTCTGCCCGGGGCTTTGAACACCCCTCCAATTACTCCTGCCAAGAGCCCATGCATAATTGGCAGTGTATTAACAAGCAAATTACATTAATTAGTGGCAACAAATGGATGAGGAACGAGATGCGCTCTGATGGGGACGCTGGCATCATTTGCATTTCTTCAGTCTGCTGATGGGAGAAATCAGAGCACAGGATTTCAGATCTCTGCGTTCAGCAGAACTGAGGAAATACTAAACGCTGCAATTTAATCCTGATGTGCAAAAACAAACGAGATCAATGAGAGGTTTACAATGACCGAGTTAGCTCTGAGGCTTCGGTATTAATGATTATGGAGCAGGATACACAAATAAGCAACAATTAAAGACACAGTTCTCCCAAAAATGAACACTTACTCACTTTTTACTTTGCCTCAAATGGTTATAAAGCTTTCCTCTGCTTAACACTAAAGAAGATATTGCAAAAAAGATGAAAACCTGTAAAGTGTCAACTAGCATAGTAGGAAACACCATGCAAGTCAATGGTTACAGGATTTCAACATACTTTAAAATATCTTCTTTTGTGTTCAACAGAAGAAAGATTTATAACCACTTGAGGGAAAGTAAAAAGTGAGTGTCTGATGACAGTTTTTCGTGTGAACTATCCCTTTAAGATTTTTCAGTCATTAACTTTAGATTCAATATTTTTGGGCATTCCCAACCACATGTATAGTTAAATATTCTGAGTTTTGAGAATATAAAGTTAACTGTTTATTTACCTGAAAAATCTGACAAAAGAAATTGAGCCTGTGAAAAAATTCATTCATTCATTTATTGTCCTTAGTCTTAGTCTTATTTATCTTAGGCTTAGTCTTATTTATCAGGGGTCGCCACAGCAGAATGAACCGCCAACTATTCCAGCATATGTTTTACACAGCAGTGGCCATTTCATTAGTTTAAACATCTAATGTGATGTTTGTCTCAATTTACTCCAGAATATATAGAAAATGCTGTTCAAACATATATTAACTGAACACAATGAGCTCTATTTTAATGATCTAGGCACAAAGTCTAAAGCTTATGGGGCGAAAGCATTAAGAGCATGTCTGAATCCACTTTTGCTATTTTAATGATGATAAAATACGCTCTGCGCCCCGGCGCATGGTCTAACAGGGTTGTGCTTATTCTCTTAATGAGTTCTGGGTGTGTTTTGAGCATAACGTGCATTAAACCAATCAGAGTCTCATCTCTCATTCCCTTTAAGAGTCAGTTGCGTCGCTCCATGGTGCATTTGCTATTAACATGGCGACTCTTTAAGTGTAAAAACTGAACGCTTCACTAGCGAGAAAACAGTTAAACAGAGCATCTGCAGCGCGAGGATAAAGAACGAGCTTCCTCCATTCAGCCTCTTTACTTTCTCTTTACTTTACTACTTTACTTTACTCCTTTACTTTGGTGGAGTAAGGAAACGGTGGAAACTCACTCCACTGAACACATCCATTAGCCCACATATTTAATTTAGTTTGTTAAACTCAAAGATTTGTATCAAAACTATTTCTAAATTCAGTTCTAATCTCCAGCAAAGGAATAAATGAACAATAATAATGAAGTGTTGTCAAAACACTGAGTTATATCCAAACACACGTCCTGTTCTGATGCCCCATATGGTGATGCAGACGTCTCCAAAACCCCACAGGTGGACAAATCTACACTTGTGTTTATTAAAACAAATATAAATCTGCAGATAATCAATAATACTGCTAATAATAATAACATTATACAGATGCAGATCGTCATGAATAAACTGAAAAAGCCCCCTGAGGTGAAGAAGGCATGGAGGCAGTGGTGTTTATATTGATGTAGAGAATCATCATTTCTGGATCATTTTATTCCTTTAATTGTTTTCATCTTTAAATATATTTGTGTGTTGCTGATCATCCTGTGTGTATTCAGCAGTGTGTAAGCGTTTAAGGCGCATAACTAACACACTCTGCGCTGGACTTTAGAGCAGCTTTTAGTTGGTCAATGGTGTGGTCTATTTCAGTTCCTCCAAACAGCAACGCACCAGCAACGCGTCTTAACACACCCATGAGTCCACAAAGGGGTGAAAATGGATTTACTATTTAAACAATGTGTCAAAAAAAATTAAAATTACAGTTGCGCTGGACTGAAAATAGCAACACATCGCTTTATATACGTTTTGCGTCTTATTGAGCTGGGTGAATGATAGGACCCCTAATCTGTGATGAGCATGTATTGATCATCTGATTTATAATATTTTCTTAATGGCATAAAGTAAAATAACCCAACTGCCTTTTAATAAAAAAGCCTCATAGAATAGACTAGAATAGGAAAACAAAGGTACATGTCTGCTAACCTTTGACCTTGTGTTAACTAGCGTGTCCTAAACTAGCCTCGCAACATGTCCTGCAGGTAAATCCTTTGATGAAAAACTCATTGAAGACAAACTGTAATTAGTCTGAAGTTCCCGCAGTCTTTGAAATGACAGGGATAATCAATGGCCATGCAGAATCAGCCCCAATGACTTATAGATTAGTGACCAGTTTAAACATTGCTTTTAATTAGCATTGGGACAAACGAGCATCATGATTGCTCTCGCAGCTGGAACCGCAGACCTGCAGACAAAGTCACCTTAAGGAAAACGTCCTGATTAAACACTTATATAAGCAGCATCAGAGACCTTACACATGCAGATTAACAAGATTTACTGCTGAGAAAACTGACAGGAGCTGTGCCGACCTCCAGCAACTCAGTCACGCACTGCAAAAATCATTTTATTACTGAATAGTTTAGTCTTGTTTCTAGAAATAATGAGTTTAAATGAAGTGAGTTTTGCCATATGATTATTTAGCTTACCCCATTGGTAGATTTTGGGCTTGTGCAATCACAAGCCTCACAAACACATGCAAATAATGTAACTCTACTCTATTATGATACGACTTTACATTGACTACATTATTAGCATGTAGCTAACAAATGCTAGCATGCGTAGCATACAGGAAATCCCATTTGCTAGCATGAGTCAAATGAACCAATTCCCATGTCTCTATGAGGTTCAGATGCTGAGATATCACTGTTGCTAAATGGTTGCTAGGGTGGTCTGTTTTGTTGCTATGGAGTTGATTGACAGCTTAAAGTGGTCTTGTATTAAAACAGTGCTCGGACATGAGTTTACATCAGCGAAAACAGCATATGAAAAACCGAAATGGTGGATCTTCATGTATCATGCTAGGTAGGCAGCACGATTTCACACACTCACTAGTGCACTTGGGAAAATCTAGAATACAAATTCATTTCAGTTGTTGTTCTTAAGCAAATGTACTGAAAGCAAGGAAGTTCTGTTTACTAGCATGAGCCACACGAGCCAATCCCCATGTCTCTATGATGCTCAGATGCTGAGATATCGCTGTTGTTAAATGGTTGCTAGGGTAGTCTGTTTGTTGCTATGGAGTTGATTGACAGCTTAGAGTGATGATATATTAAAATAGTGCTCTAACATGAGTCTACGTCAGTAAAAACAGCATAAGAAGTGCAGAAATGCTGGAACCCCATTAGTGTATGCTAGGTAGGTAGCACAGTTTCGCACACTATCAAGTGATCATATGTAAAAATAGTGCTCAGACAGGAGTTTACATCAGTAAAAACAGCATAAGAAGAGCAGAAATGCTGGATCCTCATTTAGTATGCTAGGTAGATAGCACAGTTTTGCACTCTTGCAAGTGCACAAGGGCTCATTTGTCTCTGTGTTCACTTTTCCCCTCTGATGCTGAGATATAACTGTTGTTAAATGGTTGCTAGGGTCGTTTTTGGAGTAGATTGACAGCTTACAGTGATCATGTATTTTAAGTGCTCAGAAACGAGTCTACATTAATAAAAACAGAATAAGAAGAGCAGAAATGCTGGAACTCCATTTAGTACTGTATGCTAGGTAGGCCGTTTCGCACACTATCTAGTGATCATATGTCAAAATAGAGCTCAGACATGAGTCTACATCAGTGAAAACAGCATATGAAGAGCAAAAATTCTGTATCTTCATTTAGTATGCTAGGTAGGTAGCACAGTTTCACACAGTGCCCTTGAGCTCATTTGTCTCTGTGTAAAGTAATCTGATTACTTTTGGATTCCTTTAAGTGTCATATATAAATAAAGTCAAGTACAAAGACAGTATTAATGCCATATATTTGTAAACTATGCAGCTAAATGCTCTGTTAATCAGAATGTTAAAACAGAAATGTTTCTTCAACAGGAAAATGGAGAATACAAATTCATTTCTTATGCTGTCCTTAAGCAAATATACCAAAAACAGAGTTTGTACACAACATAAATGCATAGCATACAAGAAGTTCTGCTTGCTAGCATGAGCCAAACGAGCCAATCCCCATGTCTCTATGATGCTCAGATGCTGAGATATCGCTGTTGTTAAATGGTTGCTAGGGTAGTCTGTTTGTTGCTATGGAGTTGATTGACAGCTTACAGTGATCATGTATTTAAAAAGTGATCAGACATGAGTCTACATCAGTGAAAACAGCATAAGTAGAGCAGAAATGCTGGAAGCTCATTTAGTATGCTAGGTAGGTAGGAGCGTTTTGCACTCTGGCAAGTGCACAAGGGCTCATTTGTCTCTGTGTCCACTTTTTCCCTCTGATGCTGAGATATCGCTGTTGTTAAATGGTTGCTAGGGTAGTCTGTTTTATTGCTATGAAGTTGATTGACAGCTTACACTGATCATGTATTATAATAGCGCTCAGAAACGAGTCTACATCAGTGAAAACAGCATAAGAAGAGCAGAAATGCTGGATCTTCATTTAGTATGCCTGATAGGCAGCATGGTTTTGCGCACTGACAAGTGCACGAGGGCTCATTTGTCTACTTTTTGCGTCTCCGCTTGGCCACTGCAGGGATTCAGCATGACTCCACACGTCTCACCTTTTACACGTCCCACGCTGCCATGCGCAATTACATCCCCCTGCAAATATTTGTTTTATTAATGTTGCCCAGTGGAGTAATTAATCTCCTCACAAAGGTACCATCTGGATGACCCAAAACTGCAATTAAACTTCCTGTTTTATGATTAAGATAAATATGAAGGAAATGGCGAGTGTGATATCGAACACGGAGGAATCCGCTTCATTTCTTTCCTGCCGAGGTGAGGGTGACTTACTGACAGATAGTCATTAATGAAAAACCATTAATGAAAATGAATGTGCTCTGCATTACTGCATTAACGCAGCCATTTAACCCATTCACTGACAAAACTGAGAGCTGACTTCTGCAGTGCTGATGTCTGTTTATTATAAGCATCATGGATTTTTATTTCATTCATTTTAATTCGACTTAGTTCCTTATATATCAGAGTTCGCCACAGTGGAATGAACCGCCAACTATTCCAGCATATGTTTTACTCAGCGAATGCCCTTTCGGCTGCAACCTAGTACTGGGAAACACCCATCCACACTCATTCACACACACTTATACACTAGAGCCAATTTAGTTGATCAATTCCCCTATAACACATGTGTTTGGACTAGTGGGGGAAACCGGAGCACCCGGAGGAAACCCACACCAACACGAGGAGAACATGCAAACTCCACACAGAAACGCCAACTTTAACCCAGTTAGAGTTGTTAAGGTTAACTCAACAATTTGGGTTACAAAAATAACCCAGTTGTTGGGTTATTTTGGCAAAAAGTGGCTTAACCACTAATATCTCAATTATGTGTATCATTTCCCCCAAAACAAAACAGTAGAAATGAACACAGAGGGAGAGAAAGTGCTTTCATCAGTATGTAGATCAGCTGTGAAGCATCAAATTAAGAGTGCTGATGAAACGGATATAAAAAACACGACACAAAGAGGTCATTTGATAAAAAAAACAAACATATTTGATCTAAAATAAACTTTACAACGCAAAAACAACATTACATACGCATATTAATACAGCTGTTATACAGTTAAATCAGTTGACTGTTGAAATTAAAAAATTTTAACCCAACTGGTTAAAGTAACCCAATAAAGGTTCAAAAATAACCTAAAGTACCAAATGTTTTATCTCAACTATTAAGTTAAAAAATAATATAATAATTTATAATTTATAATTAATTAATTATAATTTCTTGTAAATTATATTATTTCCATCAACAAAAATGTCAATAAAGTCCCTCTGTTAAACTGTAGAGTTCAATTTTCAACATCAAAACTGGACGGAGCAGAGATCAACATCCCATAATGCATTTCACAACTGCAAATAAACCCAAAATACACTAAATACACAGAATATTTTTTACATCAGTGTATATTCACGGCCTTTAGTTAATAGCCTCAGCCACAGTTAATCCAGTGTGTGTGCATATCAGCCTCGGTGTGCAAGCTCAGAACTTTAAACTAGCACACAGTTGGCGTAACTTTAGTTGCAGCAATTTTGTTCAGTGGTGTTGAGAAACCTTTACGACAAATTAACCATGACGAATTAAAGCGCAGTTAATAGTGAAACCAGTTAATCGTTGCATCACTAGGTCCAACAGGGGATGATAATTATATTTTAACGGCCCAAAATAAGAGATGAGGTCACCATGAATTCTGCAACACAGGCTCATTGTGGATACGTACTCCTGTCTACATTTCTGGAGAGCGTGAATTATGTAGCCAGAGGTACGTATGGCTGGTTTTGTCTTTAAAACGAACGCTACGGGGTGGTATGACCGCTTACCTTCATGTGGACGGCTTTGTGGATGGGTTTCTTTCTTCTGCTGAATACTAAGGTAGATACTATGAAAGATGAAAAACTATAACCACTGGTCCACGCATATTAATACAGCTGTTCTTACAGTTAAATCAGTTGACTGTTGAAATTCAAAATTTTTAACCCAACTGGTTAAAGTAACCCAATAAAGGTTCAAAAATAACCTAAAGTACCAAATGTTTTATCTCAACTATTGGGTTAAAAAATAACCCAGTTTTTTAGTGTATAATTTCTTGTAAATATATTATTTCAATCAACAAAAATGTCAATAAAAGTCCCTCTGTTAAACTGTAGAGTTCAATTTTCAACATCAAAACTGGACGGAGCAGAGATCAACATCCCATAATGCATTTCATAACCGCAAAAAACACACTAAATACAGAAAAATATTGTTTACATCAGTGTACACAACACCTAAACCCAACTACTGCCTTACTAACCAATACTGAGCAGCTAATCATTCGTTTTTTGAGCTAGAAGTCTAAGTCAATGGTTTGTTAATGGCATGAATTGTGACTTAATATGAAGTGTTACCACATATCTCATTGAGCAACACATATACAACCTAAAAGTAACCTGTATTTAAACTACATTTTGTCCAGGAATGTTTTTATTTTTGACCGTACGTGGCACCATGCCTTGTGTTTTCCCACTAGTGTTATCAGCCAATCAATAGTCCAGCACTCATTCAGTTCGACAAGATCTGCCAGACAGAAAGGCTAATCGTTCAGCAACACTGGCTGTATGATATTGACTGGCAGAGATAAGGTTTGTCCTACTCAATCACGCCACAGGGTGTGTGTGTGTGTGTGTGTGTGTGTGTGTGTGTGTGTGTGTGTGTGTGTGTGTGTGTGTGTGTTGTTAAAGGTTGTGTCAAACGCTGCATGTCTGCGTGTCTTTGGCTTCACTCCTGCAATAATGAACGCATACAAAAGGGAACAATCAGAGTGATTTGTCCTCGCCGCTGGGAGGAAAAAGACTCACGGGGAGAATAAACACCTGATTTACACACCGACAGGCAGCTGAATGACAGAAGATGCACGCTGCATTTAAGGCCATGTCCACACGCACATGGGTATGTTTATAAATGGAGTTTTCTCAGCTTTCATAATGAAATAATCCACGAGAAAACGCCAAAGAACACTGTGATGCATGTTAAGGGCAGATCCAAGTAGGGATGCAACTATTCTAGATTTTGGTGGTACGATTATAGTCTGAGGAATAATCACAGTTGCATGATTTTAGTTTAGTAAATCACATAAAAACTCCTTATATTTTAAAGTGTTGTTTATTACCGCTCGGTAACTAATTAATACAGCACAAAATATGAATAAAAACCAAACAATAGTCCATTTCTGTTTAGACTTAAAAATAAATGAAAAAAATAAAGTTTTTTTCGATACAGCCTGATCTCACCAGAAAACGTAAGTATTTCACGTTTTGCAGTTTAGTGGCTAATTCGTACAGTCAGTTCAGTTCAGTGGTATGAAAATGTACGATTTTAAAAAGAAGGCGTGGCACCCAACCCCACCCCTAAACCCAACCGTCATTGGGTGATGAGAAAATCGTACTAAACTGTTCAAATTAGATTGTACGAATTAATACGAATAAGCCACTTAAATCAAAAAGTTACGAATTGCCGTGAGATTGTGTTGTAGTGATTTTACACTGAAAATAAATGACGGAAAAATTAATAAACAAATAAATTCATTAATTTTATTTTCAGCTTAGTCCCTTTATTAATCAGGGGTCGCCACAGTGGAATGTTCATCAATTCCCCTATAGCGCATGTGTTTGGACTGTGGGGGAAACCGGAGCACCAAGAGGAAACCCACGCCAACACGGGGAGAACATGCAAACTCAACGCAGAAACGCCAACTGGCCCAGCCGGGACTTGAACCAGCAACTTTCTTGCTGTGAGGCGACAAATTTAGCTTATACTGTATTATAATGACAGCTACATAACCATAATAAGAATAATTATAATAGTGTTATTAATACTTTTTAATTAAAGCCATCAGTGATGCATTTCTAAAGTTTAGTAGGCGATCCTGTCCTAGTAGGCCACCGAGCAGCCTAAATTTATAAATAAATAAATAAATAAATAAATAAATAAATAAATAAATAAATAAATAAATAAATAAATAAATAAATAAGAACAAAAATAGTATGAGTCTAATGTAAATCGAAGCTACATATTGGCTAAGTACTTCCCTTTTAAAGTGAACAAATGTAGTCGACGGCTGCTACACCTCTGTCTGAAAGGTCAACTGTTGACTTGTCTTTTGCTCAACTATTTAACAAACCTGTTTAGTATTCTTCCTTTTGTATTTTTTTCCTCTTTGTTGTAGAAACGTGTATATTCCATACAAAGTATGAAGCTGACCGGTCAGTTCTTGTCATGTGACTCGCAGTGCGCTTGCGGAATTCTTTCAACTAGGTGCGCCTGAAAAGCGTGAGTGCGTCGCGCTGCTAGTGTGCCTCCAGTGACGAACTTGCCCACAAAATACATGTGAACGGCCTTTAGTTAATAGCCTCAGTTAATCCAGTGTGTGCATATTAGCCTCGATGTGCAAGCTCAGAACTTTAAACTAGTGCACAGTTGGTGTAACGTTGTTTAGTTGCAGCAGTTTTGTTCCGTGGTGTTGAGAAACCTTTATGACTAATTAACCATGACGAATTAAAGCGCAGTTAATAGTGAAACCAGTTAATCGTTGCATCACTAGATCCAAGAGGGGATGATAATTATATTTTAACGGCCCAAAATAAGAGATGAGGTCACCATGAATTCTGCAACACAGGCTCATTGTGGATACGTACTCCTGTCTACATTTCTGGAGAGCGTGAATTATGTAGCCAGAGGTACGTATGGCTGATTTTGTGTTTAAAACGAATGCTACGGGGTGGTATGACACTGCCAACAGCTTCTGTTTTTTTTTCTGCTACCCCTGACCACTTACCTTCATGTAGACGGCTTTGTGGATGGGTTTCTTTCTTCTGCTGAACACTAAGGAAGATACTATGCAGAAAGATGACCACTGACTTCCATAGTAGCAAAAACTAAATTCTGATATTTTCCCCCAGATGTGTTTATCCTGATGGCTTGTCTATAACAGTGTGTCCTGCACATCTGAAAAGTGGACCATATAATCATGGTGATTGAGTGACCCTGCAGTCCAGAAATGGCCTATTTGATGATCCTTTTGGCCATTACTGCTCATTGCTCTCCTGTGTAATTCTGAGAGAAAACGAGATCTAAAATTTCCAATCCAGTCCAATCCAGCTAGTCAGAGACTGTAAAGATTGTAAATTATGGTCACTGGGTCTGAAACATAATTATGCAACACAGACGCATTGTAAATATGTGCTTCAATCTAGTTTTTGGAAAACTGGAAAATTGTACTTCAACACACGTTTGACTGCAGTTTGTAAGTAGAATGAACACTAGGGGGCAGTATGAGGACAACAGCTTTTGTTTCTTTTCACACTAATGATATTTAAAGGCTCCTAGTGGGTTTGACATCTGAAATGTACATCTAAACACACCCTAAGTAACATATTTCAGATTCGTAATAATGTAAACAGCGCCCTCTAGTGGGTTTGACATCTGAAACATACAAAAAACACACCCTATGTAACGTATTTCAGATTCGCAATAATAAAGACAGCGACCTCTAGTGGATTTGACATCTGAAACATACACCAAAACACACCCTAAGTAACGTATTTCAGATTCGCAATAATGAAGACAGCGCCCTCTAGTGGATTTGATATCTGAAACATCCAACAAAACACACCCTAAGTAACGTATTTCAGATTCGCAATAATGTAGACAGCGCCCTCTAGTGGATTTCACATCTAAAACAAACAACTAAACATACCCAAAGTAACGTGTTTTAGATTCACAATAATGTAAACAGCGGCCTTTAGTGCATTTATCATCTGAAATGTACAACAAAACACAGCCTAAAAATGCACTTCTTGATTTGCAATGTTGTAAACAGCGCCCTCTAGTGGATTTGCCAACTGAATTGTACAACAAAACTCACCCTAAGTATCGTATTTCAGATTCGCAATAAGATAGACAGCGCCCTCTAGAGGATTTGTCATTTGAAACACAACAAAACACACTGCATTTCTGTTTTTCATGTTTCTTCTCCCGTGAGTCTGAGCTGATTCTTACAGACACTTTCAAGAAACAAAATATCGAAGATTGAAGGAGAGAAACTCAAAACAAGCAAGGTTTGTGTAAAGTGCAAAGAGTCACAAGTCTTTAACAAGTTCCCTGGTTTCACCACCTCGTCTTTACCTCCAGGAAGTGGCGCTGAAAATGAATGCGTTTTTGCAGACGGTGTGTGTATGAGCAAACGCTAACAAGAAGAGCGACTCTGACACTTCATTAGCAGCAGTACCTGCGCTCTGTCTAATGGCTTTCACAGTGATGATGGCACACTGACAAACAGATGGGAGCGCAATAAACAACCCGTCCTCATATCAAACATTACTGCTAATTTAGACGTAAAGCAAGTTTTAATGTTGATCGTTTGTGCTGTTAGCGGGTGGGCTGCGTCATATGTGCTATATATATTATCCACATTATTCTGCAATGCGGAGGTATGCTCTTTTCTGAGAATGTGTTAGACTTCTGATTAGGTTTATGATGGTGTCAGATTTTCTTCTTGCAGTTAATTAATAATTAATCTAAAGCTTCTAGCGCCTTGTTATCATATAAGCTGCAAAAAGGTTACTTTAACAGGCATAACAACAAGACAACAAACAATTAGTGTGTTGATTTCATGTGCAATGTATTTTTAAATGTATTATTAAATAAATGTATAGCAAGAAGGTCGCTGGTTCGAGTCCCGGCTGGGTCAGTTGGCGTTTCTGTGTGGCGTTTGCATGTTTTCCCTGTGTTTGCGTGGGGTTTCCCCCTCAGTCCAAACACATGCGCTATAGGGGAATTGATTAACTGAATTGGCCGTAGTGTTTGAGTGTGTGTGTGTGAATGAGTGTGTATGGGTGTTTCCCAGCACTGGGTTGCGGCTAGAATAGCATTCGCTGTGTGAAACATATGCTGGAATAGTTGGCGGTTCATTCCGCTGTGGCGACCTTTGAAATAGAGACTAAACCGAAGGAGCATTATTAACATTTTAAAATTTATTTATCATTATTAAATCTATTATTAATAATAAGTGTGTTATTTATTATTATTTACAAGCTTTATTGTATTTACGTGTTCAGAGTAAACAAATGTTTCAGCTGAATTGAAATGCAAATGGATTATAAAGTACAACACATAACATTTTAGTATAAATATCATTAGTGAATGATAGTTAATGCATTAAAAACAACAGCAAGGAAAATCCAAATATATAGTTACTATGTTAATTCTGGTTTAAATAATATAACTGTATTAGTTATTAACTTAAAACTATTATGATTTATAATCAGATTATGATGATTGTAACATGTTATTAGGCATTGAATAAGAAATGAACATCATAAAAGTCTTATTTAGGGGTTTGTTATTAGTAAAAATATAATCCACACCTTTAATTTACACTGCTTTTATGTGAGAAATTATGTGGACAGAAGTATGACACATGAAAGCACAAAAGCAAAAATCACTGCTAAAGATAAGCACTGACATTTACCTTTATCTTGAGATTAGACAGTGATTTGACATCTTATTTCTACTCGTATCTTGTCTGTCATACAGTTATTCTTATTATTCAAAGCCATAGTATTTACATATCAATTGATTTCTGCATGGCTGTAGTTCTGTAGCTATTGAATGATTTTACTTTGTACAGTCCTGATTGTAATCAGTAATAAATCTGATTCTTTATCATTCTTTGTGTTGTGCCATTATGCATTTGTTTACATCCCAAAAAGCAGCATAAAAAAAGCAATTCAATCTTTTTTATTGTCATTTTTATATATATTTTATATATGCAATATATACATTTTCATTGTCTTGCCTAACTTAAGTTTCTGTTGTTTTACACAGACACCATGAAGTGGCTATAATAAGACATTTCAAATTATTACTATAAGTTTAATGAAATTGTGTGGACAAGTCGAATCCCACAGATGAAAAGCAAAACAAAACAATGCTGAAGGTATTTATAGTACTATGTAAATATAGTAAAATGTTTTTTTTAACCATTTCACACTTAAATACTGTAATTGATCTGTTCTTGTGATTCTACAGTTGCTATGGCAACACAACAACTACAGTAATTGATCTGCTGTGGTGATTCTACAGTTGCTATGGCAACACAACAACTACAGTAATTGATCTGCTGTGGTGATTCTACAGTTGCTATGGCAACACAACAACTACAGTAATTGATCTGCTGTGGTGATTCTACAGTTGCTATGGCAACACAACAACTACAGTAATTGATCTGCTGTGGTGATTCTACAGTTGCTATGGCAACACAACAACTACAGTAATTGATCTGTTCTGGTGATTCTACAGTTGCTATGGCAACACAACAACTACAGTGATTGATCTGCTGTGGTGATTCTACAGTTGCTATGGCAACACAACAACTACAGTGATTGATCTGCTGTGGTGATTCTACAGTTGCTATGGCAACACAACAACTACAGTAATTGATCTGCTGTGGTGATTCTACAGTTGCTATGGCAACACAACAACTACAGTAATTGATCTGCTGTGGTGATTCTACAGTTGCTATGGTAACACAACAACTACAGTAACTGATCTGCTGTGGTGATTCTACAGTTGCTACGGAAACACAACAACTACAGTAATTGATCTGCTGTGGGGATTCTACAGTTGCTATGGCAACACAACAACTACAGTAATTGATCTGTTCTGGTGATTCTACAGTTGCTATGGCAACACAACTACAGTAATTTATCTGCTGTTGTGATTCTACAGTTGCTACGGTAACACAACAACTACAGTAATTGATCTGTTCTGGTGATTCCACAGTTGCTATGGCAATACAACAACTACAGTAATTGATCTGTTCTGGTGATTCTACAGTTGCTATGGCAACACAACAACTACAGTGATTGATCTTTTCTGATGATTCTACAGTTGCTATGGCAACACAACCACTACATTAATTGTTCTGCTGTGGTGATTCTACAGTTGCTTTGGCAACACAACTACAGTAATTGATCTGTTCTTGTGATTCTACAGTTGCTATGGCAACACAACAGCTACAGTAATTGATCTGCTGTGGTGATTCTACAGTTGCTATGGCAACACAACAACTACAGTGATTGATCTGCTGTGGTGATTCTACAGTTGCTATGGCAACACAACAACTACAGTAATTGATCTGTTGTTGTGATTCTACAGTTGCTACGGAAACACAACAACTACAGTAATTAATCTGCTGTGGTGATTCTACAGTTGCTATGGCAACACAACAACTACAGTATGATGGATAATTCATTAATTGGTGTAAATACTATAATACACATAACATACTTCACTGTTGTATGGTTAAAATAACACTGTAGTATTTATCATAAATGACTATAGTATTTTTTGAATCATAATTCAAACCATTTTACTCAAATCATATTTATCATATCTAATACCTTCACAGAGAGCTTATTAATAATGCATTAGGAATATGATTATAAAGCATCATAAAGACTAGTTGTGGAATATCCTTCTAAAGAATAAAGACTAGAAAGTCTATTGTTATAAACAGACTTGAGCAGCAGAGCTTGATTATCCTGCACAGATGATACAGCAGGACTCAAATAAAGACTCTTATCAGATGATGACAGGCTCTTGTTCATTAAAGATGGAGATTAACCAAGAAGAGAATGCTCAGGTTCATTTAGCGTAACTCTCATCTCACAGAGAGCCTTCGTATGATTTACTCTCATGCACTCAGCAGATGCGTTCATACAAAACAACGTCCAATAAAGCCATGAGCAGTTACTCACAGCTGACAGTGTTCACAGTGTACAGGGCCAGGCTGTGTGTGTGTGTGTGTGTGTGTGTGTGTGTGTGTGTGTGTGTTACTTGTCCAAATATTGAACAATTCTTAAATCATGAAGCATTTCCTAGACAAGACAATGCCTCTGAGTGAGCGCAGTGTGTCTGCAGTGCATCAGTGTGGACTCTCTCTCCAGATTTCCTCCTCCATTCTGTGAGTCTCAGGCTGTTTCTCGAGTCCCTCAGTAGTGTCTATCAGTCGGCTGCAGCCTGTCGAGGGAGCGTTTGAGCACAAAAGCGGACGCAGACCGAGCGGACACAACAATTGCTTTCAGAAAGAGCGAAGAATAGAAACATCCTGCGCTTGTGTGGTCAATGATCTGCTTTTGGGAGGGCGACTGATGTTGGCTGTAATGGAAAACACTGATCTCCATCCTATAATACTCCTGCTGTCCTGCTCTTCACAAACAGACGCGTCTATTGAAGCTCAGTGACTGGAAACAAGCCGGATTTCTTCCTCAGCAGTGTCTGACTTCTGTTTCTGTCCACAATTACAGCTTTTCTCAGCGGCTCTGGTCCACTTCTCAGATCAGAGCTGAACTTCTCATCATCAGAAA
This sequence comes from Danio aesculapii, assembly GCF_903798145.1. NCBI lineage: Eukaryota > Metazoa > Chordata > Actinopteri > Cypriniformes > Danionidae > Danio > Danio aesculapii. Next base: position 1,046,043 of record NC_079455.1, read on the forward strand.
AGCAGTTTCTCTTCCTTCGAACACTTTGCAAATGCATTTGTACGTCTATGCAAATGATGTTGATGTTTCATGCATTATTATTTGCTCATGTCATGTTGATCAACATGCATTACAATGGTTTCTGAATGGTCTATGACCCCGACAACAGTTCATAGCACATAGCAAGTCTTTACATGCAAAATGGCTGAACAAGTTGTTATGATACTCACCGGCCACTTTATTAGGTACACCTTGCTAGTACCAGGTTGGACCCTTTTATCCTTTGCCTTGATTAGGTACACCTTGCTAGTACCAGGTTGGACCCTTTTATCCTTTGCCTTGACAGGAGCGGCGCCCGGTGTGGTCTTCTGCTGCTGTAGCCCATCCGCCTCAAGGTTGGACGTGTTGTGTGTTCAGAGATGCTCTTCTGCAGACCTCGGTTGTAACGAGTGCTTATTTGAGTTACTGTTGCATTTCTATTAGCTGGAACCAGTCTGGCCATTCTCCTCTGACCTCTGGCATCAACAAGGCATTTGCGCCCACAGAACTGCCGCTCACTGGATATTTCCTCTGTGTCGGACCATTCTCTGTAAACCCTAGAGATGGTTGTGCGTGAAAATCCCAGTAGATCAGCAGTGTCTGAAATAGCACCAACAACCATGCCACGTTCAAAGTCTCTTAAATCCCCTTTCTTCCCCATTCTGATGCTCGCTTTGACCTGCAGCAGATCGTCTTGACCATGTCTACATGCTTAAATTAATTGAGCTGCTGCCATGTGATTGGCTGATTAGAAATTTGTGTTAATAGGCAGTTGTAGAAGTGTACCTAATAAAGTGGCCAGTAAAACAATAAATATTTTTGATTTAGATTAAATTAAATGTTATAGTTTGAACCCAAATTAAGTTGTACACCGATACTAGTAGTCAGCTTAAAGTGACATTTAAAGGCTTACCTAGGGTAATTAGGGTAAAGTTAGGGTAATTAGGCAAGTCATTGTATAGACCTATAGGCCTGCTGCATGGAGGGGCGCCATAGCGACCAGCGTCTTCGGGTAGAATGCTAAGACCTTCCGTTTACGGCCTTTACAACCGGTAATTTGCGCTCCGAAAATCTATTTCAACAGCGTTTTGAGTGGAACTTTGAAAGGTGTGTGTTAAAGCCGTTATAATCTGTCAGATGTGATCCAAGCGCGCGAGAAAAACGCTCTCCTAGTTTACGTGTCTGCCGTCAGAAATACAGTGTGTGTGTGTGTGTGTGTGTGTTTTCCCAGCCTGTCAGCTGTTAGCTCGGTGGCTCTTCAACACACACACATGCCACACGCACACACGCAATACTTCACTGCATTATAGAGCAAACCAGATTACTGGCATGAAACTTAACAGGTGTGTAAGTCATGCAATTTACAAAAGTGATCAGTAAAAGTCCGTTACTGATACTCTGCTGGCTGATTTGCATCTTCATTCTAATCGTGAGCCGTTTGTTTCGTTTAGTGTGTTGTATTCACCAGGGTTTGTGTATTTCTGTCATTTCAAAATGTCAATTTATTTTCACTTTGTCCCAGTTATTAAATCAGTGTGCTAGTGCGACAGTACAGGTGACTTTAGCATGAGGAGGCTTCATTTAAACAGCAGAAGATGCCGTCTGACAATGAGGGGAAAATGCCTCACAGCAGTTGTTTTCCATCCTATTAGATTGCATGTTTTAAATGATCAGTCCAGGAGGGGGCGCTGATCGACAACAGTATCAGTTTAAATGCAGGTAAAATAGAGTAAAACTATCGTTTCAAAGCTGTCCAAATGTGACTGTTTACACGCATCAGCTGCCGACCGGACGTTCTTAGCATTCTCCTTGCGCGTACACGCAAAGCATAATGGGTAATTTTGTGTTCCAAGAAAAAGGTCTATAACAGTGGTTTGTTCTGGAGACAGCCCAAGACTAGAGCAGGTCGCACACCGGAAGTGCCGTGACACGGCGCACACATGACAGTTTAAAGTATCACACACCAGACGCAGACATTCACATGATATTTAACATGAAACTAATCAGATGGCGCTCTGTGGTGCGGCAGAGAAATGAACAGTGTCCTGAGTCGTGGCTGGGCGCCGCGGACAGCCGCTGACTTGCAGCACCGGTGTCTGTACCCTGATAGAAACCTATGTTTAGAACTCTGAAATGTATGGCGCTGCGTGGCGCTGATGGTGCTGTGGTGCTTTTGGTGTGCGAACTGCTTAATATTGCTGAAGGGGGCTAATAATATTGAACTTAAAATGGCTTTAAAATAATTAAGAACTGCTTTCATTCTAGCCAAAATAAAACAAATAAGACTTTCTCCAGAAGAAAACATATTAGTGGACTCTATATGCTCACTAAAGCAGAAGATACCCGACTGTATTAAATATTTCAGTGAAGCATCTCAGAAGTCGTCTCAGAATTAAATACTTGATCTTTGTCGTTTGCTAATGAAGAAACCCTAAAACACCTCAATACATCCTCTCAGTCCTGCATCCTTGACAGCGAATGATTATTCCTCAAAAGCTGTGTTTTTGGCCCATACTGCCCTTCATTAGTGCGTCTGGAGCTCTAGTCTCCAGGATTACTGTTTTCCAGAAGCCGCTGTTTTTTTCCAGCAGTTTCTCATGACCTGAGCATGGAAAAAATGAGGGTTCGAGAGGCCAGTTGAAAACGCTCGCCCAATTATAGACTGGAAAGCTGCCAGGATGATTGATGATGTTTGAATGTCCTTGATCTGCTCATATAAAGCTGTCCGGGCTTTCAGAAAACACCTTTAGTGAGCTTTGAAGCCTTTACTTATCAGAGGTTAACGCTGCTGTGTAGTGCACTTGTTGTGTAGTGAAGATTGGCCAGGAGGTCAGAAATACTGCAAACAAACTGATTAATTGGATACTGTAGTGGGACTGTAATGTTAAAGCACTTCAACTCTACACTGCACTGTACTTTACTTTGGTCTTGATCTAGTCCAGACGTCTAATCAAGAAGCATTTTCTACACTGACACTTTGGTGAATTTCATTTAAAGTACATTTTTATACTGTTTATAGTGACAAATGATGGGTATTTTATTATAACTGGTGTTATTAAATGTATTAAAAGTGTATATTTGAACATTAAGAACAGAGAAAACTACAGCAGCAGTTTTATTTGATTGAAGGCCAAATTATACACTACATTTTTCTATAAAAACATCCGCTATACATTCACTCAATGCAACAGATGGTCCACCACCCCTGCACTGAACCCTGACAGTAGACATACATCATGCCTATTTGCTGATAGTGATGTTGAGACATTGCTGGCGGTGGTGAGGTTGACGAGTAAACTTTCATAAGGTAAGTAGTGTATGGAAATATATATTTATATTAAATTGCAGATTTAAAATACAGTATACAATAAGGTTTCATAACTTCACTGGTTGTAAACCTTTTATTCATTAAACGCCTCATATAAAACCAAAGCACTGAGGGTACTATTATGAATGTACTTACGCAGGTGTTTGCAGGCTGCATTAGGTTGTCACCACCCTTGCATAATTCTTTATAAGTCAGAATTATTAGCCCCCTTTCAATTGATTTTTTTTAATCATAGTTTTGACTTGATTGAAACTGAGAAATGCAACGTCTAAATATTCTAAAAATATTCATTCAGTTTACACAATTAAAATACAGGTAAAAATGTACTTTGGACTAAATTGCTGCTTTAAAGTAAAATACTACTTCAAGAAAAAGTCTAGCTATTTTTAATAAAACAGGTTAAAATTAGAAAATTTTCACTTAATCCAATAAAAAAAAAAAAAGTACTTTGAGTGACAGACATAGTAGTTTCACTTATTTACAGTATATGTGTTTATACAGTTGAAGTCAGAATTATTAGCCCCCCTTTGAATTAAATATTTCCCAAATGATGTTTAACAGAGCAAGGAAATTTTCACAGTATGCCTGATAATATTTTTTCTTCTGGAGAAAGTCTTATTTGTTTTATTTCAGCTAGAATAAAAGCAGTTTTTAATTTTTAAACACCATTTTAAGCAACACCATTTTCGATAGTCTACAGAACAAACCATCATTATACAATAACTTGCCTAATTACCCTAACCTGCCTAGTTAACCTGATTAACCTAGTGAAGCCTTTAAATGTCACTTTAAGCTGTATAGAAGTGTCTTGAAGTATATCTAGTCTAATATTATTTACTGTCATCATGATGAAGAGAAAATAAATCAGTTATTAGAGATGAGTTATTAAACTATTAGAGATGTGTTGAAGAAATCTGCTCTGTTAAACAGAAATTGGGGATAAAAATAAACAGGGGGGCTAATAATTCTGACTTCAACTGTATGTATACAATACTTAAAGAAAAGTACACCGTAAATTTAATATACTTACGCAGTACTTTGCGTGTTGCATATCTCCCGGTTTTCCCGAATAGCCAATCCGGGCCTGATTGCAGTAATACTGCAATATACTTAAATAATGCCCTTGTTTCATGTCCAAAAAAACGGCACCTTTCAGAAGTTAACTAAAACTACAGTAGTCCTTTAAAAACTGCAGTATTTTTCCAAAAAATTGCAGTAATTGTTTGTAAGGGAAATCACGCCAAACATGTCTTGCGCAACCCAGGCTCATTCTGTGAATGTAGTCCTGTGGACGTTTCTGGAGACCATGGAATACGTAGCCGGGGGTACGTACGGCTGCATTTCATTTTTTTAAGCGAACGTTGCGGGGCGGTGTGACGCCGTTCCTCTCGGGGCTTGCCGGCCGGCCGGCCGCCTCCGTGTGGAGGGCTTTCCCGCTGCAACCAGTTTGTCCGGTTAGCTCTTCGTGTACTCTGGCGGTCTCGAGGCGCAGAGAGGGGCTGACCACGACGACGACTGGGTTCGAGTCCGGGGAAGAGCGGTTCCAGAAATCAGGTAAGAAAACAAAAACAAAATCCAAAAAATGAAGCGAACAAGTTCATCACAGGGTGAGAATGTGGTCAAAATCCGAAAACGTGGTAAAAATCAGACGAGGGCTTTTCTTTTTCTGGACGGCTTTTGTGAATCGTCATTGGTTGGGTTTAGGGAAGGTGGAGGGTGGGTCAGCCCGCCGATTGGCCGGTCGCACGGTCAATCATCCTGTCGTCCAGGCAGACAGGCGGAAGGTCGTTCGACAGCGGCCTCTGGCTGGTTTACACGAGAACAGCGCGGGAAAAAGCGCGGACAGCGGCCTCTCGCGGACTCGCGAAAACAAAAACTGCAAAAATACGTACCTCCCGGGATGTATTTCGCGGCCTCCAGAAACGTCCCCAGGACTACGTTCTCAGAATGAGCCTGGGTTGGTCTTGCGCCTTATTGCATGAGGTGTTTGATAGGACCTAAAGACTACCCGTTTGCCATATATCCTGTCACCATCAACTTTCAATAAAGCATCACTCATACTCACAGCTCTGGTCTCAGTCCTCCTTCTGTGACACTGAAGTTTGAAAAATTCTGAATTATTAGTATTTGTAGTAGTTCCTGACCTGTATAATCAGTAGTGTCGCTCTGTGGACAGAAACTCTGACCCGTTCCTTTCACATTGATTTATTGCTCACGCCTTTCACATGGTGGCTTGGAGATGACACAGAGTGTGTGTTTCCTGTGAGGACGGAGGAAAGAGACGAGCGCCAGGAAGGTTGATGAGAAACATTTCTGCTCCATTAAACCTTCGGCTGCTTCTGCCCGATTGATTGGCTTAATGTTGGTCTCTGTGCTTGATTATGCAGGCCTAGAGAAACAGATGGTCAACAAACCCAATTAACCTTTCTTCACACCCACACGCTGTTTACACACAATCTTAATTACGCATTTCTACAGTGGAATGAACCGTCAACTATTCCAGCTTGTGTTTTACACAGCAGATGCCCTTCCAGCTGAAACCCAGTACTGGGAAACACCCATAAACACTCATTCACACACACACTCATACACTACGGCCAATTTAGCTTACCCAATTCCCCAATAGTGCATGTGTTTCGACTGTTGGGGAAACCGGAGCACCCGGAGGAAACATGCAAACTCCACACGGAAACACCAACTGACCAAGCCGGGACTCGAACCAGCCACCTTCTTGCTGTGAGGCAACTGAGCCGCCTAGCACATTATAATAACTGAATTCAGGAAAATAAAAAGTTGTATTTTCAGAGGTAACATTAAGAAAGAGCCCTTGTTGTTGTTTTTCACACAGGCTCTGCATCTGTGCATTAAGTAATATTGCAAGCTAATGAAGAGTAAAGGGTTCCCAGGGTAATTACAGGCCTGTAGATTAATGGGAAGGCCATACTGTTTTGCAGCGATAACACAAATAAGGTGCTGTAATCCCTGAATTATCATAAATCATGCTCTGCGAAGGCCAGTTTTCTCATTCGTTCTCATGCAGGCCACAAATAACAGACAGACGCTTGCTTCATCTGATGAATCTGATTATTACACACTGTTGAGGACAGATTTGAACCCTTAGCACACACTGCAATAAATGATATGACTACAAATGTTTTTATATTGCTTTAACTTATTTTAATAAGTTCATCAGGTTTCATCTACACTGCAATAATAGCAGTGCTATTTCAACTCTAGCAGCGTTAGAATCATCTCAGAATGAGTGAACATATTGTCCTAATATTTCAAGTTAAAATGACACTCTTAAGAGCAACCCAGGCTCATTCTGAAAGCGTAGTTCCCGTGGATGTTTCTGGAGACCGTGAAATACGTCCCGGGAGGTATGTATTTTTGCAGTTTTTGTTTTTGCGAATCCGTGAGAGGCCGCTGTGTGCGCTTTTTTGCATCTCAAACGTCTCTCGCCGAGTGTCGTTCCCGCCTGCTGTTCTCACGTAAACCCACTAGAGGCCGCTGTCGAACAACTGTTTGTCTGTCTGACTGACTGAATGATTGACTGGGCAACCGGCCAATCGGCTGACCCACCCTCCTCCTTCCCTAAACCCAACCAGTTTTACCGATTGACCCGCCCGCCCACTTCCCTAAACCCAACCAACAACTTACAAAAGCCGTCCAGAAAAAGAAAAGCCCTCGTCTGATTTCTTTACCACATTTTCAGATTTTACCACATTCTCACCCTGTTATCAACTTGTTCACTTTATTTTTTGGATTCTGTTTTTGTCTTGTTTTTGTTCTAGAACCGCTCTTCTCCAGACTCAAACCCGGTCGTCGTCGTGTTCAGCTCTTCTCTGCGTCTCAAGTCCGCCGACGTACACTACGGACAATTTAGCCTTCCCAATTCACCTGTACCACATGTCTTTGGACTGTGGGGGAAACAGAGATGCACAAAGTGGCACAAATGGATTTGATAGTTAAACGACGTAGAGCAAAACAGGAAAATTAGGGTAGCGCTGGTCTGAAAATAGCAACAAATCACGCCAAACACAAATGAAGTGAGTTCTTCGTTAAAACAAGCAAAACAATCCATCAATGGAGTAAGAACAATAAGCTTCTTGTTTCCTTTTGACATTAGATTATTTTGTTTGTTTTAATAGAAAACTCTGTTTGACTCATTATTTCTGAAAACAAGACTATATTATTTGCTTGTCTACAAAACGCTTCTTGATTTAAGAATTTTTAGATATTTAGACTAGAAACAAGACAAAAGCTCACAGTAAGAAAAGCAGTGTTTACAGTATATAGAGTCTTTTTTTTAAAAGTGATGTATACGTGTATGACACAAGTTAAACCAGTACAGATTATTTAATGAAGTTTGACATTTTGACATTTTATTTATTCAAAATATTCAAAGTAGTCGCTTTTATTTATGATGCTCTCCGTGTATTGGAAATCACTGAGTAATGAGTGCATGCATGACTCTGATCATCATTCTGTGGTGAAATATTAATCTAATGACACTAAACCTGTATAATTGAGCATTCCTGCAGGAAGGTGGATGGTTTCTCCCACACCTCTTCAGTTCACTAAACACTATCTTCATTCTCAAGTCAATATTAAACAGTTCATTTGTTCAGCAGGCCTGTAATAAGTGAGGAAATGTAAAGACAGATGATCACTAGCATCAGATAAAGTGCTTGAGGATCTGTGCTGCATTGCAAAACAGATTATAATAGTTGGACAGCATTTTTACACAGATATTTTTAGCCCATCAAGACTATTTATTTACTTACGAATATATGTAAATATACGGTGCTCAACATATTTGAGTTCATCCCTCACAAATCTCTCATTTAGATTCATATTTTCTATACTGTAGGAAGCTTTTCAATATTATGTTTGTGCATATACATTAGATTAATCAGTACTGAAGCCTAATCTGGAGCTCATCTAACAAAATAACTGATTATAACACTCCAAAATGACTACACCCAAACTCATATGTTAGGGAAAAATATTAAATAAAACAATTAAAAGAGCAGAAATCAAGAGAAATTAAATTTGTTGTAATAAATAAATAATTTTGTTGAAATTTTGTAGTTTGTAAATTTTTTTTTCCAATATTTTGCTTGAATTTAATTGTATTATCTTCTGTTTATGAAGATGTTTGGTGACTAAAATATAATTTCACTAAATATATCTGTTTAATAAATCTGTTTTGTTCAATTGCACCAAAATACACTGCCTATATTCACTGAGAAATGGATCAAAATATTCATTCTCAAAATGGGCTGAACTCATTTATGCTGAGCACTGTATATTTATTTCACTTTTTGTAATATACATTAAATACATTTATCATTCATTCATTTATTTTCTTTACAGCTTACTCCCTTTATTAATCCGGGATCGCCACAGCGGAATGAACCGCCAACTTACCCAGCATTTGTTTTATGCAGCGGATGCCCTTCCAGCAGCAACCCATCACTGGGAAACACATACACACTTATTCACACACACTATGGACAATTTAGCCTACCCAATTCACCTGTACCGCATGTCTTTGGACTGTGGGGAAAACCGGAGCACCCTGAGGAAACGCACGCGAATGCAGGGAGAACATGCAAACTCCACACAGAAACGCCAACTGACCCAGCCGAGGCTCGAACCAGTGACATTCTTGCTGTGAGGCAACAGCACTACCTACTGCGCCACTGCGCTGCCTTAAATATATTTATTTATTATATATATATATATATATAGTTTTATATTAATTTCAATAATATTATTGAGTAATATTAAAATGTTTATATTTTTTGTGTACAATGCAGTTTGTAAAGTAAGGTTTTCTGACTTTTAATAGATATTTGAGAGACTTTGTTTAACAAACAAATTAAATTTATAAACAATTTTTATTTTATTTTATGTATTAAAGTTTGAGTTTAAAATTATTCTGCATAAATCAACAGATTTTTTTTTATTTTTACTAAATTCTGCACAGAAATAACAGAAAAAAGTCTGCAGATTCTGTCTGGTTCTCATATTTAGTATTATTATAACTGTTTATTATAAGTTCATTCATTCATTTTCTTTTCGGCTTACTCCCTTTATTAATCATTTAGTACCCTTTATTAATCATTTAATCAAGGGTCACCACAGCGGAATGAACCGCCAACTTATCCAGTATATGTTTTATAACAGAGGATGCCCTTCCAGCTGCAACCCATCACTGGGAAACATCCACTCACACACATACACTATGAACAATATAGCTTACCCAATTACCCAATGTTTGGACTGTGGGAGAAACCGGAGCACCTGGAGGAAACCCACGTTAACACGGGGAGAACATGCAAACTCCACACAGAAATGCCCACCAGACTCAAACCAGCGACCTTCTTGCTTTGAGATGATTGTGCTACCCACTGCGCCACCATGCTGCCAGTTTATTATAAGTATATTTTATTATTATTGTTATTATTTAACAAAGGTAAGCTTTAAATATTTCACGATTAAAGATTTACATAGTTTAACCCTTTATAGAGCTCCAGAGGTGATTATAGACACACTTAGCTCAGGTTTTTAGCCCACCTAAAACCACCAACTATTTGATTTAAAACTGTTCATTAGCACTTATAAAGTTTGATCTTCTTCTACATCCCTAATCAATACCCAAACCCAACTACTGCATTTATAACTATTAATAAGCAGATAATTAGTAGATTATTGAGCTAGAAGTCTTGTTAGTATTGTGAATTGTACATTACTATAACTGTGGCCAAAACATCTTTTCAACCAGTATTATAATTCACAAATAATAAAGTGAAATACTGGACTAACAGTTTATAGTTCAATTTAGACATTAGATTCTCTGCGTAAGCCTGAGCCCAGAGCTGACCCGATATTTCCTGCCACTCTCCGGTCCGGGCAGGGCTGTGATCAAGCATTTGTGTAATTTATTTACTTTTATTTTTCAGTCATTACTTAATTAAGCTAATTGGGTGGAAAGATCTGCCATAATTAGAAATATGATACAAATATTTTAGCAAAATCAGCCTGAGCAACACGTGTGGGTCTACAAAGCTGCACAATTTGCAATGCATGTCATGCGGAGCAATACTTTAGCTCCTGCAACAGCATCTCCTCCTCTGGCATACGATCACACCACACACCGTATGTAGAGCAGAAACAGTCCATAAAAATCAGTAGATCTTATCAATGCATAACTGAAAATTACAAATAAGAATTGAAATAAATATATATTTAACCATTTTTATGTAGTGTAAAGAATATACTGTATGGGAGACACTTTAGTAACCATTTACACCATTTACTACTGGCTTATTAGATAATAGCACTTATAAAGTTTGATCTTATTTTACATCCTTAATCAATACCTAAATCCAACTACTGCATTACTATAAACAAGCAGATAATTAGTAGTTTATTGAGCTGAAATCTTAGTTAACGGTTAGTTAATAGCATGAATTGGTCATTAAAATAAAGTGTGCCCAAAATACTACCACTGGCCTCAGAATATTACCACATTTTTGTTAATATTTTGATGATTCTTTCCAACTGGGAGGAGATTTGTTAAGCAAACACGGTGTCCTGGGGCTGTGTTCAGGTTTGGCTTTCTCTCTGTGAGTGTGTGTGTGTGTGTGTGTGTGTGTGTGTGTGTGTGTGTGTGTGCACCAGTTTCCCTGTACCCAAGAGTATAGCATGGCAAACACAACTGCTGCCCGCTTTCTCTCTCGCTGGAGGACCTGAAGAGACTTTGCATAAAGCTGCGTATAATTAGCCACACTTTCTCTCTCACCTTTGCTCCACTTTCAAAACACTGACATTAAATCAGAGGCTGTAGAAAGAAGAATATTCCCTGTTTAACCCTCCTGTTGTCTCACTACTACATCCTTCGGGTCAAATTGACCTGCCTTGCCTAAACCTCAATTTAATTATAATTTTCAAGACTATTTTAAATGTAGAAACATGCTCATCTTCATCACACACAGTCTGTAAATGTTTGGGTTTTCTCTCATCAGTGTGCAGTATTTCAGTATCCCCCCCATCCTGCCAATCAGAAGTAAGTATTCCAGACAGTCGTGTAATAATCTGTTATAACCTCCTGGATATACATTATTCATTCATTCATTCCTTCATTTTTTTGTCAGCTTAGTCCCTTTATTAATCTGGGGTCGCCACAGTGGAATGAACCGCCAACTTATCCAGCATTTGTTTTACGCAGCGGATACCCTTCCAGCTGCAACCCATCTCTGGGAAACATTCACACACACTCACTCACACACATACACTACGGACAATTTAGCCTACCCAATTCACCTGTACCGCATGTCTTTGGACTGAAGGAAACCCTCGCGAACGCAGGGAGAACATGCAAACTCCACACAGGAACGCCAACTGACCCAGCCGAGACTCGAACCAGCGACCTTCTTGCTGTGAGGCGTTAGCACTACCTACTGCGCCACTGCGTTGCCCGGATATACATTCTCTCTTATTTAAAGTCCGCATGAACCAGAAGCTGCAACTACTTTTTTCCATTGTATTCCATACAGTGGGCGTGGCTTGTTTTTTTCAACTTTAAGCTGATTGGATGTAGTGAAGTAGGCGTTTCATTCAGAAAGATGGGGAAAGGGGTTTGGAGAGAGTTATTACAGCCTAACAGACTCCTCCTCCTCCTCACCATTTCTGTTTGTTGACAAAACTGACAGCTTGTGGGGCGTGGTTAATATGTTAGCCACGCCCACTACCTCAGACAGACCTAATCTGAGTATTTGACTGAACAAAGAGGAAGTGTATTTTCAGATTTCAATCAAAGATTACAAGAGAAAACTGTTGTTTTTGTCTTAATGACATGCACAGATAAATTAATCAGCACAAAACTAGCAATGTGAGCTAACAAACTCAATATGGTTAGCTTTGATTTCATGTGGACTTTAAAGAGTGATGTTACCTGAATGCTGCTGGAGATGTGCTGAGGTGAGTGTCTTGACCAGAACATGATGGGTGCAAGATTGCAGAGCAAGATATATAAGTGTCAGTCAAAGGTTGGAGATTCCACCATGCGAAACCTTGAATTATTGTGCAATAAAAATAAAAGGCCAAGATGAGTGCTCTAATGACATGATAGAGCAGATCAAAGACTCAAATAAAACACATGATGTGTGCAACCCAGGCTTGTTATCTGTACGTACCCCATATATATTTCTGGAGATCGCAAAATGTGTCCCAGGAGGTCCGTTTTTTTGCAGTTTTTGTTTTCGCAAATCTACCAGAGGCCGCCGTGTATGCTTTTTCAGATCTCAAATTTCTCTTGCGAGTGCCATTCGCACCTGCTGTTCTCATGTAAATCCACCAGAGGCCGCTGTCGACTGACTGACCAACTGACTGACCAATTGACTGACCCACCCTCCTCCTTCCCTAAACCCACCCGACAGCGTTTTAAAAAACAATGCAGAAAAAGAAAAGCCGTCGCGGCCACCTGATTATTACCATGTTTTCAGATTTTACCACACTCACCCTGTTATTTACTTGTTTTTTTGTTTTTTGTTTTTGTCTTTCCGAGAACCGTTCTTCACCGAACTCGAACCACCTCATTGCGGTCAACTCCGCTCCGCGTCTCAAGTCCGCTGACGTTTGTAACAAGCTACTGGGCAAACAACAGTGGAAAAGCTGTCTATACGGAGGCAAGCGGGCAGCTGGTAGCACAAAAAGGAACTGCATCGTACTGCCTTGTAGCATTCGTTTTAAAGACGAAATGCAGCCATACGTTACTCTGGCTACATAATTGGCAATGTCCAGAAATGTATATAGGGGTACGTTTTTAGACTAAGCCTGTGTTGGATGTTTGTCCTCATTTATAAAACCACACTGCAACAATGCTTTTCTTACTTAGAGTTTTTGAGCTCTATTTTAATGATCTAAGCACAAAGTCTAAAGCTCATGGCACAAAAGCATGTCTGAATCCACTTTTGCTATTTTAATGATGGTAAAATACGCTCTGCGTCCCGGCGCATGGTCTAACAGGGTTGTGCTTATTCTCTTAATGAGTTCTGGGTGTGTTTTGAGCATAACGTGCATTAAACCAATCAGAGTCTCCTCTCTCATTCCCTTTAAGAGTCAGTTGTGTCTCTCCATGGTGCATTTGCTATTAACATGGCGACTTTGTAAGTGTAAAAACTGAACGCTTCACTAGCGAGAAAACAGTTAAACAGAGCATCTGCAGCGCGAGGATAAAGAACGAGCCTCCTCCATTCAGCCTCTTTACTTTCTCTTTACTTTACTCCTTTACTTTACTCCTTTACTTTGGTGAAGTAAGGAAACGGTGGAAACTCACTCCACTGAACACATCCATTAGCCCACATATTTAATTTAGTTTGTTAAACTCAAAGATTTGTGTCAAAACTATTTCTAAATTCAGTTCTAATCTCCAGCAAAGGAATAAATGAAAAGGCATGGAGGCAGTGGTGTTTATATTGATGTAGAGAATCATCATTTCTGGATCATTTTAATCCTTTAATTGTTTTCATCTGTAAAGATATTTGTGTGTTGCTGTTCATCCTGTGTGTATTCAGCAGTGTGTAAGCGTTTAAGGCGCATAACTAACACACTCTGCGCTGGACTTTAGAGCAGCTTTTAGTTGGTCTATTCCAGTGCCTCAAAATAGCAACGCACCAACAATGCGCCTTAACACACCTCCTTTATAGACCAGCACAGCCATGAGTCCACAAAGTGACGCAAATGGATTTGCTATTTAAACATCGTGGTACAAAACAAGAAAATTAGGGTTGCGCTGGTCTGAAAATAGCAAAAAATCACGCCAAACTCGTCTTGCACCTTATTGCGCCCGGGTGTATGATGGGCCCAGAGTCTCATTTCTAATCTAAATATCTGAACATTTTTAAATCAAGAAGCATTTTCTAGATAAGCAAACAATATTGACTTGTTTTCAAAAATGATGAGTGAGTTTTTTTCTTAAAAAACAAGCTGAAATAGTCTGCCAGTGGGGTAAGCAAAATAATCTTCGCTTTGAAATTACATTCTTTTACTTACCCCATGTATTGGCAGATTCATTTACTTGTTTTAAGGATAAACTCACTTCATTTTGACTCATTATTTCTGAAAACAAGACAATATTGTTTTGCTCATCTGCAAAATGCTCCTTGATTTAAGAATCTTTAGATATTTAGACTAGAAACAAGACACAAACTCTAAGTAAGGAAAGCCTTTATTTCTGCAGCGTGTACTGAAGAGCGTTTCTCTATCAGTGCGCGGGTCATTGACTGAATGTGTTCACTATTAAGGGCACAGGAGGGAGTCAATAGTGCTCTCTGGGTATTGATCGTTGAAGGCAGTAAATACACACACATTCACTGCATCTTCTGCTCCGTCTGGATTTATGCTGCGCGTTGTAAAATTAAGGAAGTGAAAATGGGCTACTCGGGATACATAGCAGAATGAACTGTCAACTATTCCAGCATATGTTTTATGCAGCGGATGTGCTTCCAGGTGCAACCCAGTACAGGGAAACACCCATACACACTCACTCATACAATACTGCCAATTTAGTTTATCAATTCCCCTATAGCGCATGTGTTTGGACTGTAGGAGAAACCAGAGCACCCGGAGGAAATCCACGCCAACACGGGGAGAACATGCAAACTCCACACAGAAATACCAACTAGCCCTCCCGGGACTCGAACCAGCGACTTTCTTGCTGTGAGACGACAGTGCTAACCACTGAGCCACCGTGCCACCCTGGGGTTTTAAACACTCTTTATAAAATATAAATAATTGCAGGACAGCATTGAGGTCTGGATCTGATTTAGACAGATGGAGCTATTAAAGCTGAAGCCTAATGAAGTGTCTTTTCTGTTCTTCCAGGGTTCAGCAGTAAAGTTAAATGAGGGACCATTTCTTTCTGTCCATTACATTAAATTACTCGCTTTATTCTGCTTTTCTGCGTCACAGGGGTCAGTTCAGGCCCGCATTAGTGTTTTATAGCTTTTGAAGGAATCAATTCGGCTGTGTGAGATCTACTATTTACTGAAGAGCAAGTTTTCTTAACACATTTATAATCATAATAGTTTTAATTACTCATCTCTAATAACTGATTTATTTTATCTTTGCCATGATGACAGTAAATAATATTAGACTAGATATTCTTCAAGACACTTCTATACAGCTTAAGGGGCACATAGTTTACCTCTGTTTTATGATTTAATATTAATATTATGGCTCTTCTGAGTGTGCCAGTTTAGCTTCAGTTTAAAACACAATTCATATTTGTTTATTATAATGTGTTAAAAAGTGTCATGTTGGGGGCGTGTCCACAGCTCGCTGATTTATGGGTGTGTTGCTTCACATGTAAATTAGTTTCGGCTTCCCGCCAACGTAACAAGGGGGCGGGGCCATGAGCTCACCTGCTCTGTGTTTGCAACACAGACAGGCAGACTCAGAGGAGCCGGAGTGAGAGGATCAGCATTCAGTCGTACATGTACGACTCGGACACAGACCAAGCAGAGAGTACTGCTGTGTGCTAGTTTCAAGTGCCGAGCTTGTACACAGAAACTAATAACCACGCACACTGAATTAACTTTGACTGAGGCACCGGATGCGCCGCTTGAAGCCGCGACACGGCACACCAGACACTCTCTGTGGCGCGGCAGAAACATGAAGTGTTCCGAATCGTCGCGCCACGCATTTTTGAATTCTAAACATAGGTTTCTGCAGCGGTCCGCGGCGCCCAGCCGTCGACTTGAGTGTACCCTGATAGAAACCGATGTTCAGAATCGTGAATCAACAAACTGAGGATATGATGACGCACCTGTCAATCAATATTGGTGGGCGGGGGGACCGCTCTCCTATGTAAAGTTGCAGTCGGTTTGAAAACCGCTCCAATTGGTCCACCGTTTTTTATGTTGCTAAATTGAAAAAAAAGCACTGGGTGTGTTTATATCACCCCAATATGACGGTCTATACACCATACATGCACATATGTCTGTCTAAACTGCTTGAAAAGTAGATTTTTTACCATAGGTGCCCTTTAAAGTGACATTTAAAGGCTTAACTAGGTTAATTAGGTTAACTAGGCAGGTTAGGGTAATTAGGCAAGTTATTGTGTAACGATTGTTTGTTCTGTAGATTATTGAAAAAAAATTTGCCTAAGGGGGCTAATAATTTTGACCCTAAAATGGTTTTTAAAAAATTTATTCTAGCCGAAATAAAACAAATGAAACTTTCTCCAGAAGAAAAAATATTATCAGACATACTGTGAAAATTTCCTGAATCTGTTCAACATATTTGGGAAATATTAGAAAAAGAAACCAAATTCACAGGAGGGCGAATAATGTTGACTTTGACTGTATATGCTTTAACATATCCCTAAATCATCCAGTTTAACATTGATAATGTAAATGATTTGATATAGATTTACATGCAAATCTGGAAAACTTTTGAGACTAAAGCAGCGATTCCATCATATGAGATTTATGCACATTTCTTCTTATCAGATAAATAATTATCCTACTCATCTCTTCAAAATGTATGCTCCTCTTGTCATTTCCATTAATAATTTGTTTTAATGCGATCTCACTTTCACGTTCTGTTAGAGACTGAAGTGTTTTACAAGCATATAAAGATCATTACATTCAATTAGTTAAACGGATGAGTTCAAAGGAAGCGGCTGTCAAAATATCCCCCATTACAGTCCCGCAGAGTCAAAAACGCTCCCTCAGATGAATGAGGAAATTATTCACCAGCATTTAAATATGCTGTTACAGTGAGCACACATCTGAAAATGGATTTTTACAATTCCTGAAAGTATACATGTGATATTTTTTACCATGTGTGTTAATGTAATGTGTGTGTTTACCTGTGTGTTAGGAAAATTAATTGCAGGTTTCATTTTGATATATGATTTCTTAATGCTCTCTTTGGTCCACTTATAATGTTAGCAAGGTTTTACATCAACTTATCCTGGTTTTGACCCTCTTTTTACTTTTATCGGATGATCAATAGTATTGCTAATAAAAAACACATCATGTTAGATCATTTTTATGATTTTTTACATTTCCCAAAAGTAAGAGTGAAGATGTTTTTTTAATGTAACGTGTGCTGGGAAAATCAAGGTTGAACTCACACTTGAGGATGTCATGCATCTTTTAATTTGTTTTCACATTTACAGTCCCATCTGTGATCATATCGGCCATATCAGTGGCCATCTCGGCCATATCTGTCATATCGGCGACCATATCTGTCATATCGATTACCATATGACTCATATCTGTGATCATATCGGCCATATCAGTGGCCATATTGGCCATATCAGTGGCCATATTAGTCATATCTGTGGCCATATTGGTCATATCTGTGGCCATATAAGTCAAATAAGTGGCCTTATCAGTCATATCGGCGACCATATCTGTCATATCGATTACCATATGAGTCATATCTGTGATCACATCGGCCATATCAGTGGCCATATCGGTCATATCTGTGGCCATATCAGTCATATTGGTGACCATATTGGTCATATCGATTACCATATCAGTCATATCTGTGGCCATATTGGTCATATCTGTGGCCATATAAGTCAAATAAGTGGCCTTATCAGTCATATCGGCGACCATATCTGTCATATAGATTACCATATGAGTCATATCTGTGATCACATCGGCCATATCAGTGGCCATATCAGTCAAATATGTGGCCTTATCAGTCATATCGGCGACCATATTGGTCATATCGATTACCATGAGTCATATCTGTGATTATATCAGTCATATCAGTGGCCATATCGGCCATATCAGTGGCCATATCGGTCATATATGTGGCCATATCGCTGACCATATTGGTCATATCGATTACCATGAGTCATATCTGTGATTATATCAGTCATATCAGTGGCCATATCGGCCATATCAGTGGCCATATCGGTCATATATGTGGCCATATCGCTGACCATATTGGTCATATCGATTACCATATGAGTCATATCTGTGATTATATCAGTCATATCAGTGGCCATATCGGCCATATCAGTGGTCATATCGGTCATATTTGTGGCCATATTGGCCATATCAGTGGCCATATCGGTCATATGTGTGGCCATATCGGTCATATATGTGGCCACATCAGTCATATTGCAGACCATATCGGTCATATTGATTACCATATGAATCATAACTGTGGCCATATTGGTCATATCTGTGATCATATTGGCCATATCAGGGGCAAAACTGTATATATATTTTTTATTTTTTTATTTTAACACATAAATAACTTTAAAAAAGTGTTCAATCAAGCTAAACTCTTGCTATTAGTGACTGCTGAAAATAGACTTATTGGCTTACGAAAACTAAAGAGATCATTTATAACAATTGACAACTTTGAATATGAAGCTGCAGCATCGCATGAGCATTATGTGATGCACATGAAACTGAACAATGTTGGAAACGTTCATTAGTATACTATACTATCCTATATTAGTATATTAGCTGTGGATATATAAAGTCTGTAAAATCAGCCTCTCTCCATGCATTATTCTGTGCCGCACATACAGCTGTGTCTAACAGATGTGCGTGGACAGAAACAGCAGAGCATCAGCGCTGCCAAGACAGACACTCGTCCACTCACAGCATCACTTTATTTGCGTTGTCATGAGAGAAAATCCGTAAACCGAGGCGTTCTGCAGGGAACATCTGCTTCCTCCATCTGCACAACACCAACACACACTCACAATAACATTCAGCTTTAAGACACTTCACTAAACAGACAACAGCACATTAATAAATGAATGAGTGAATGAATGAGTGAATAAATAAATGAATGAATGATTGATTGATTCAATGAATGAATGAATGAACAATTGAATGAACGAATAAATGAACGATTTAATAAATGAATGAACTAACGATTGAACTCACCATTGAATGAATGAATGATTGAATGAACTAACGATAATAATTGAATGAATGAATGAATGAATGAATGAATGAATGAACTAATAACCGAATGAATTAATGAACATTTAAATTCACTAATGAACATTGGCATTAATGAATGAATTATTGAATAAATGAATTATCAAGCAACTCTACAAATGAATGAACAAACAATTGAATGAACGATTGAATGAATAAATGAACAAATGATTAAATCAACGAAAGCATGGATGACTGAATGGATGAACAAACGCTTGAATAAATGTATGATTGAATGAACTAACAAACAAACTAATGATTAAATAAATGATTTAATGAATGATTGAATCAATGAACGAGCAATTGAATGAATGAACTATTTAATGAGCAAATTATTGAATAAATAAACAAATTAATAAAAAAATCAATGATTTAATGAACAAACGGTTAAATAAATTATTGAATGAATGAATGAATGAATGAATGAATGAAATATTGAATGAACAAATGATTTAATGAATGATCAAATAAATGAACGAGCAATTGAATAAATGAATGAAATATTTAATGAACAAATGATTAAATGAAAGAATTAATGAATGAATGAATGATTAAAAGAATCGATTGAATTGAACGAACGATTAAATGAATAAATTCATCAATTAAAGAATTAATGCATGAATGAATGAATGATTGAATAAATGATTTAATGAATGAACAATTGAATGAATGAATGATTGAATGAATTAATGAATGAACGAATGATTGAACTAATGAAAGATCGAATGAATGAACGAATGAATGAATCAATGAATGAATAAACAATTGAATGAACGAATGAACGAATGAATTAACTAATGAAAAATCGAATGAATGATCGATTGAACAATTGAATGAATGAATAAATGAATGAATGAATGAATGAATGAATGAACGAACGAACAATTGAATGAATGAACAAGTGAAAAAAGGATTGAAAGAATGATTAAATAATTAAATGAATGATTGAATGATTAACAATTGTATGAACAAATAAATGACTGAACAAATTATTGAATTAACGAATGAAGCAATGAATGAACGATTGAATAAATGAATGAACAAACAATTGAATGAATTATTGATGAAACAAATGAACAATTGAATGTTTGAAAGAACAAACTCTTAAAAGAATGAAGGCATGAATGATTGAATGAAGTAAATATTTAATAAACTAAGGCAACTAAGGATGAATGATTCAATAAAGGACCGAATGAAAAAATGAATGATGATTGATTGATTGATTGATTGATTGATTGATTGATTGATTGATTGATTGATTGATGGATGAATGAATCAACGAAGTTACACTTTGTTTTAAGGTGACGTTTAGTGAACTCTTCATTTAACTGCAGAATAATATTAAATAATTATGCACACTTCCTACATTGCTCGTCACAAATGATTTTTACAAGTTGTTTATGTCAAAGCCCCGTATAAAAGTGCAGTAAACAACAGAAATGACTGCAGACGTGTTCATACACGATGAAACTCCCACAATACGGTATAATGATTCAGCTGTGGGATACAGTGTGCTCTGGCTCATGTATATTCATTTCCCCTTGATGTGTTGTGTTGTACAGTGCAGTAATTCTCTCTGATGGGTTAATCTTTAATATCCTCTTAAACATCAGCCACAGATTAACTAAATCACATGTCAGATTTACTAACAAACCTCTAACAATAAAAACCAACCACTAAATTCCTCTTATAATCTGCGGAAATCGCTGCAAAACTTACTCCAAGAGTAACATATTGTAATTTCACACTTACTTGTGCACATTTCTATTGGGAAACACCTGAAAAAGCCAACATTTGGATTGATTTAATTGATTTTTTTAATGAATGAATGAATGAATGAATGAATGAATGAATGAATGAATGAATGAATGAATGAATGAATGAATGAACGAATGAACGAATGAATGAATGAATGAATGAACACTGCCTGACAAAAGTCTTGTCGTGCAACAAATAATAACTTGACTTCTAGCTGATCATTTGGGAAAGTGTCAGAAGGTGGATTTGAGTCATGGCAGAGATGTATGGATGCAGTCCTCCAAGCTCATGATGGAGTCAGACACAATATTCATTCTGTTTCCACTGCAGCATGAGCACATATTCTATACTGGACATTATTGAAGGTTCAGTGAGCAGACTTTAGTCTAAGCAGAGTCAGACCTTACTGTCCTAATCAAATCAGTCAACATCAAGACATGATCATATTTTATTGTGCTCAAATAAGCAAAATCTAGAGGCCTCTGCCTTTCATATAAGCCACTTCTGATACCAAGTGATCAACTAGAAGTCAAGATATTATTTGCTGTTCCTAAAATAACTGTCTCATTACATACGCTGCATCCTCCGAAGGATGCATTGGAAGTGCGCTGCGTCATCACGACGCGGCGAAGGCAGTCTCATTTCAAAAAATTCGAAGGCTCCTTCAAAAGCAGCCTCAAAATGCATCCTTCGTTTCTTAGGTAATGAAGGACACAACCGGTGGATCCTTCGTAGCCTCGAATGTCCCAAGATTCATTGCGTGCTGATAACGGCAGGACGTTTTAACAAGAAAACTCCGGTTTAAAAGTATGAATTAAGTTTATTTGACTTGGAAATCTAAACACATGTTAAAAAACTAACAGAGTACGACATGTCTTATTAAAGAGGGACTTTATAGACAGGTATGGATCAAAGGGAATATATTTCCAGCTTTTATAAACCTTGTTTTGCCTTTAGATCGCTTAAAATAGCTTCATTTCAAAACGCTCGATTTGGAGGATTTCGAAGGACTCACCATTGAAGTCTGCATCCTTCGGAAGATGCAGCGTCTGAAATGAGACAAAGCTTTAGACAACATTTAGAAAAGCTCTCAACAAAAATAAGCATGCATGATGTGCCTTTTTTACGTAAACCTCAGTGTTCAGATTATAACCCAGATGTAGGCGGTAATAATTAACTGTGCATGAATAAAGTGAATCTTCCTGCTGGAATTAAAGTGCAGGATTAGATGAGAGTTTCTGAAAGCGGAGGCAGGACTCTAAGACGATCACAGATCAGCCTGATCGCGAGCACAGAGAGGATTGTGGAAGTGTGGAAATAATAAAAGTCACTCCTAAGATGATAGCGGAGGAGTATTGAGAGTGTGTGACACGTGATAACAGCTGTGATCTATTACTCGAGCCCTGCAATACTTTATAATGAAATAACCTTATTAACCGGTATTTTATTTCTAGAAAAATGTTTTGTTTAATAAGGAACGCAAGAACAGAAACGTTAACAATATCAACTCTGCTCGGAGTGAACCGAATGGACTTATTTTTTTCATTTTTAAGCCCAGGATAGAAATTAAACTCTGTTAAGTATTGAATCTGTTGCTATGCTGACTAATTTGCATGGCGTTGCAAGCCCAGGGAGAGTGTCTGGCCCCAAGGACAGAATGCTGGGGTCAGAGGACCTGTAGGTGGAAGGCAAGGGGCCCTAAGCAGCCCACAATGCAAGCCAAGGGAGAGTGGCTGGCCCCAGCGACAGCTCGCTGGGCCAGAGAGCCTTGAGGTGGAGGGCGAGGGGCTCTCAAACCCTAGACTGCAAGCCCAGGGAGAATGTCTGGCCCCAAGGACAGCATGCTGGGGTCAGAGGACCTGTAGGTGAAAGGCAAGGGGCCCTAAGGAGCCCACAATGCAAGCCAAGGGAGAGTGGCTGGCCCCTGGGGCAGCCCTCTGGGGTCAGAGACTCTGGAGCAGGAGGGCAAGGGGCCCTCAAGAGCCCAGACTGCAAGCCCAGGGAGAGTGGTTGGCCCCAGGGACAACTCGCTGGGCCAGATAGCCTTGAGGGGAAGAGCAAGGGGCCCTCTTGAGCCTAGACTGCAAGCCCAGAGAGAGTGGCTTGCCCTTGAGGCAGCCAGCTGGGGTCAGAGGACCTGGAGCTGGAGGGCAAGGGGTCCTCAAGAGCCCAAACTGCAAGTCCAGGGAGAGAGGCTTGCCCCTGGGGCAGCTCGCTGGGGCAGAGAGCCTTGAGGTGGAGGGCAAGAGGCACTCATGAGCCCAGACTGCAAGCCAAGGGAGAGTGGCTGGCTCCAAGGACAGCTCGATGGGTCGGAGAGCCTGGAGGTTGAGAGCAAAAGGCACTCAAGAGCCCAGACTGAAAGCCCAGAGAGAGTGTCTGACCCCAGGGAAAGCTTGCTGGGGTCAGAGGCCCTGTAGGTGGAAGGCAAGGGAAACTCATGAACCCAGACTGCAAGCCCAGGGTGAGTGGCTGGCCCCTGGGGCAGCCCGCTGGGGTCAGAGACCCTGGAGCTGGAGGACAAGGGGTCCTCAAGAGCTCAAACCGCAAGCCCAGGGAGAGTGGCTGGCCCCTGGGGCAACCCGCTTGGGTCAGATATCCTGCAGCTGGAGGGCAAGGGGCCCTCAAGAGCCAAAACTGCAAGCCAGGGAGAGTGGCTGGCCCCTGGGGCAGCTGTAGCTGACGCATTTGTAGCTCCGCCCTCTTCTGAATAGAACACAATCTCATTTGCATTTAAAGCGACAGTTACCAAAACGCCACAATTAGGATAAAAGCCTAAAAGGGTCAGTTTCAGAGAGCTAGAGATCCGTATCTGTGTGCTATTTACAGCTCAAACTCAAACACACACACTCCAGAGACAGCGAAGATGCAATTTACATCGTGTTTAAAGGAGCATAATAGGTGTCTTTTAACATGGTATTGACTCAAGTAATTAAACCACCTTACAGGCAAAGTATCAGAAAAGTCACTTAAATCCAGTTTTAATGATGCACTGAGTAATTAATGACGCTTTTTAAAATAACTAACCCAACACTGATCCACATTTTGACACTACATGCACATAAATGTCCCTCGGGCAGCTGTGCATTAATGCACCAGTATAAACAGGTCTTGTAAAGGCATGAAAACAAACTACTGGAGGGAGAATGGGAAGAGGGAGGAAATTAGGACAAAGCAGGCACAGATAAAACACCAGAGTTCAACAGAGAGACACTAGAATTAAGCAGAGCCACAACATTCATTCATTCATTTTCCTTTGGCTTAGTCCCTTATTTATCAGGGGTCACTTATCGTGTTCTCGTAACGTCGTCATCATCAGCTGCCAAAGTTCAGTTCCAATACTCAAGACCGCAACAGAGGACGCATGAAACTTCCTGGATGTGTTCTTGATATCGAGGACGCACCGAAGCAGACTTGAGCACCGATCTAGCTCTAGAAGTCCCAGAAGTCATTGCGACCGGAGGTGGGAAGCGCAGCATTTTATTTAGATTTATTATTAAAGTTCAGAGACATCACTTATTTATCTCATGAGTTTCCCTAAATGAAACAGTGAAAGTAAACATCACCATGAACATCTTAATAAAGGATTAAACACATTAAGAGTGTTTATTTGCTGAAATTCGTATTAAAATCTGTTTTATTTATATTGTGCAGCGTATATTTATACTGTTTTTATGCAGAGTATCTATTTTGAAATGGGGGAAAACAATAAATCATTGTGTGAATGCTGTAATGTTCAAATAATTTTCGATTAAAAATGCGTGAAGGTCATGTGACCATCAGGAAGAACGCAGCATCTCATTTCTTGCTTTCTCGGTTCTCGTGGTCTCTAGAGTTCGTTCTTCCGAGGACACCTGGCAAGACCGGTCTCCACAAGAACGCAAGTCCGTTCTCTGCATTCTTGGAATTGAGAAACAGCCAATGCGTCCTCGCCAAAAGGGGCGGGGCAAGTACACATCCAGGAGATTTATCTGAACTTGGCAAGATGTGAACTTTGAATTGGAACAGTACTTTGGCGACAATTGATGACGTTTCACGAGGACACAAGAACACAAGTACAGACAAGAATGCATATTGAGAAACCGACAGAATTATTAGCTGTTAAATTTGATTTCTTTTCTCTTTGTCATGATGACAGTAAATAATATTAGACTAGATATTCTTCAAGACACTTCTATACAGCTTAAAGTGACATTTAAAGGCTTCACTAGGGTAATTAGGGTAAAGTTAGGGTAATTAGGCAAGTCATTGTATAACAGTGGTTTATTCTGGAGACAATCCAACACTAATATTGCTGAAGGGGGCTAATAATATTGACCTTAAAATGGCTTTAAAACTATTAAAAACTGCTTTTATTCTAGCTGAAATAAAACAAATAAGACTTTCTCCAGAAGAACAAATATTAGAGGAAATACTGTGAATTTTTCTTGGTCTGTTTTACATATTTTGGAGGCCATACGGTACACATCTGGGTAGCACTTTATTTTAAGATGACCTTCTTTCATATATTTGCTTTAAAATGAATTATGCATAATAATTACATGTGAGCAGCACTTAACCCAACCCACATACTGAGCCATAAGCAGACAGTAAACACAGCTCATTCATAAAGACATCCGTGGATTATAACGCCATCATTTACACCACTTCATATGCATGCTTTACACTAAAACATGACCTAATTAACTAATGTGTGTGTGTGTGTCTCCACGCAGATGTGTGTTTTAATGTGAGCATGCATGTGTGTATCTGTATGTGTGTGTGTGTGTGTGTTTCAGCCAGAACTGTCCCTGATTTCATCATTCAGACTTTTTAAAGTCCTCCTCTCCCAGATTAAACAGGGTTTGCTCACTTTCACGAGACCCATAAGAACACTTTCAGATCGTCTTTGTCTTCTCTCTGTTGTTTTTCTTCATTTATCTTGTCATTTAAATGTCACAGAAAAGCACTTTATTGTCTAATTAATGTTATAATGATTAAAATCCAGCCCTGTCATTATCTCCTCGTCCTCCACTTTTTTCCAAACCTGTTTGAGTTTATTCAGAAATTAGCTAACAATATACTAAAGAAAGCGGTAAAACAAAACTCCATTCTCACACTTCCACTGCCACTTTGTTCATATTATGGATGTGGACGGCTGATTTTCCTCCAACATTCTTCAAAGTATCTTGTTTTGTGTCATAAAAGTCCTAAAGAAAGTCATGAAGGCGCATGTTATTTGGCTGAGCAGACACTGACACCTGCTGTTTCTCAGAGGAACTGCACCATCTGATTAACCAGCTATTATCGAGATCCTTCTTCTCTAATGATTATTTACTTCCTTATGCTTTTAATTAAAGCGTAATTTAACAAGGTCTTTGGCTTTGCTTGATCAACCCTGTCAGGTTTAATAATTAGGGAATATCTACAGGAAAGTGATTCTCTTTAGACCAGAAGTGAGGAATTCTGGTTTACAGGTCAAATGTAAGCTTACCTTTTAGTAATGTATTGATATTTCCACACCATCAGACGAGAACCGAACCTGAACTTAATTAAACCGGATGATTATCTTTGAATACAGCTGAAATACATGTTAAAGTCCGCGTGAAACGGAAGTTGCTGAGACTTTTATTTCAAAAACTGAATATTGAGTAGGGGGCGGGGCTCTGTTTTTGTATACATTATCCTCGTGGCAAACTAGCTGTAAGAGGGACGTGGTTAAGCAAGTTGTGGTCATTAGCATGAACAACTATCCATCCAACTATTTTTATGTTCATTTTGGATATGCTCGGATATGCTTGGATATATTTGGATAAACTCATGTGCATAAACGCAAATCCAAAGACACACACATATAATGAGTTGATTTCCCATTATTTAAACGAACTGAGGGAATCATTTATTAATTTATTTTCCTTTCGGCTTAGTCCCTTTATTAATCTGGGGTCGCCACAGCGGAATGAACCGCCAACTTATCCAGCACATGTTTTATGCAGCCGATGCCTTTACAGCTGCAACCCATCTCTGAGGAAACATCCACACACACTCACTTACTCACACACATACACTACGGACAATTTAGCCTACCCAATTCACCTGTACCGCATGTCTTTGGACTGTAGGGGAAACCGGAGCACCCGGAGGAAACCCACGCAAACGCAGGGAGAACATGCAAACTCCACACAGAAACACCAACTGATCCAGCTGAGGCTCGAACCAGCGACCTTCTTGCTGTGAGGCGACAGCACTACCTACTGCGTCATCCTTACGGAGGGAATCACTCTCCTTAAATCATCTGAGTAGTTTCAACTCATTAGGGTTTACAGTGTACACACACACACACACACTCATACACACATACATACACACACACATATAGATATAGATGTGTAAAATCTGGACATGAGGCAGGATTAATAGGAGCCTCTTCCTCTTTAATCGTCTTTATTCCTCCTCAGTCTGCGCTCCTCTAATCTATAATGCAGATCCAGAGGAAATCTGAGGATCTTTCCCCGAGTCTGGAGGCCCGAAGTGAGGAAACCATTCAGAGAAATGCCCACTTACTGGCCTTAAATATTCTCTGTCAACTCGGCAGGGCTTTTGAAGGTGCTCGTGAATATTCAGACACACACACACACACACATTCTCCTGTCCCGAGCTCATCACGAATCAATCACAGAGAATCATTTAAAAAGCCGTTGCTTGATTTTATGTGAGGATCTCCCCTGCTGTTCCTGGAGAACCGAGAACCTGTGTTAATCTAGCATAAGACATAAGGCTGAAGACTGAATTAGTAGCCTCCTGACACGTTTCATTCATTCATTTATTCATTCATTCAGCTTAGTCTCTTTATTCATCAGGGGTGCCACAGCGGAATGAACTGCCAACTATTCCAGCATGTTTTACACAACGGTTTAATCCGGGTGCTCCAGTTTCCCCCACAGTCCACACACATGCGCTATAGGGGAATTGATGAAGTAAATTGGCCGTAGTGTATGAGTGTGTGTGAATGAGTGTGTGTGGGTGTTTCCTAGTACTGGGTTTCAGCTGAAAGGGCATCCGCTGTGTAAAACATATGCTGAAATAGTTAGCGGTTCATTCTGCTGTGGTGACCCCCGGATGAATAAGGGATTCAGCAACTAAGGGACTCAGGTTTTATGCATGCTTACCCTGCTGAAAAATCCAGCTTAAACCAGCCTAGGCTGGTTGGCTGGTTTTAGCTGGTTGACCAGCCTGGTTTTAGAAGGGTTTTGGCCATTTCCAGGCTGGTTAACGGCCTTTTCCAGCCTGGTCTTAGCTGGTCAGGCTGGAAAATGACCAGCTAAATCCAGCTAAAACCAGCTTGACCAGCCTGGTTTAAGATGGACATAGCTGGTTTTGGCTGGGCTCCCATCCTGGCTAGGTGGGCAAGCTGGTTTTAGCGGGTCATTTTCCAGCCTGACCAGCTAAGACCAGGCTGGAAATGGCTGGAAACCAGCCTGGAAATGGCCAAAACCCCTCTAAAACCAGGCTGGTCAACCAGCTAAAACCAGCCAACCAGCCTAGGCTGGTTTAAGCTGGATTTTTCAGTAGGGTATGAACACGAGTATTAAGTGTTATTTACTCAGTTATATGTCATTTTAAATGCAAAGATGAAGTTATTTGAGATGTTGTTGACCACTCGACGTAAACAAATACGTCTTGACAACTTGACACTACTGAGACAACATTACTTGTCATAAATCTGCCATAAACATGATTGTCATGAGGCCATTATAATTGTGTCATGTTATAATGTTGTGTGAACATATGTTTATCAACCATTACATATAAATATATACGTATACAGATGAAGTCAACATTATTCGCTTTCCTGTCAATTTATTTTCCAATATTTCCCAAATGATGTTGAACAGATTCAGGAATTTCTCACAGTATTTCCTCTAATATTTGTTCTTCTGGAGAAAGTCTTATTTGTCTTATTTCAGCTAGAATTAAAGCAGTTTTTAATAGTTTTAAAGCCATTTTAAGCTCAATATTATTAGCCCCTTCAGCAATATTAGTGTTGGATTGTCTCCAGAATAAACCACTGTTATACAATGACTTGCCTAATTACCCTAACTTTACCCTAATTACCCTAGTTAAGCCTTTAAATGTCACTTTAAGCTGAATACTAGTGTCTTGAAGAATATCTAGTCTAATATTATTTACTGTCATCATGACAAAGAGAAAAGAAATCAGTTATTAGAGATGAGTTATTAAACTAGTATGATATAAAATGTGTTGTAAAACCTATATGTAAAGAACAGTTTTATATATGTGAAATCCAAGTATGATGTATGTAATGTGCATATAATGCTTCATTCATACCTTCTCCAAGTGTATTTCATTGGTATTCTGGTGTTGAATGGGAAATGTACATGAGATGCAGGGAGATCTGATGAAATCAAGCACGTTTCTCATCTCAAAGTGATTTGAGAAGCACGACTGTAATCTCACACATGATGTAATGCGTCTTACGGCACATGCTCCAGTCCATCTTAAAGAGACGGTTCATCTTAAAATGTACATTCTGCCTTCATTTCCTCATCCTCGAGTTTCTGTCTTCTGTTAAACACAAATATTTCAAGTTCAAGTTTATTTATGAAGCTCATTTAAAAACAGCAACAAGACTGACCCAAATATATATTATAATAACATAATAATAATACATCTTATTTATAATGTGCTGTTCTAAAACCCAAAAAGCTACAACAGAGAAATTTGTCAATTCATTTTCCTTTGGCTTTATAATTCATCAGAGGTCGCCACAGTGGAATGAACCACCAACTATTGCAGCATATGTTTTACAAAGCGGATGCCCTTCCAGTCGCAACTCAGTACTGGAGAACACCCATACACACTCATTTACACACACACACTCATACACTATAGCCAGTTTAGTTCATCAATTCCCCTGTAGCGCATGTGTTTGGACTGTGGGGGAAACCGGAGCACCCAGAGGAAACCCACGCCAACATGGGGAGAACATGCAAACTCCACACAGAAATGCCAACTGACCCAGCCGGGACTCCTTCTGAGTGGTTATTTGAGTTACTGTTGTCTTTCTATCAGCTGGACCAGTCCATTCTCCTCTGACCTTGATCAACAAGGCGTTTGCGCCCACAGAACTGCCGCTCACTGGATATTTCCTCTTTTTCAGACCAGATCAAGTCAAACCTTATTCGACAGCTCCACCTTGTGGTAGATTATAAAACGCAGATCTTTAAAAAGTCTTTTGAAGGAATGTGTTGGAAATAAATACATTAAATAATGTGTAGATCATAAACAGGCGTCCAGTCTGAAAAACATTTGTGCAACAGGAAAACAAGAAAATAATAATAATACACTGTAAAACCCAAAGAGTTAAGGTAACTCAAACCATTTAAGTTCAAAAACTAATCCTAATGAGTACTGTGAACAATGTATTTGAGTAAACGAGCAATTTGAGCACAGTAAAACCCAATAAATGAAGAGAACTCAAACCAATTGAGTACTGTAAAACCCAATAAATGAAGAGAACTCAAACCAATTGAGTACTGTAAAACCCAATAAATGAAGAGAACTCAAACCAATTGAGTACTGTAAAACCCAATAAATGAAGAGAACTTAAACCAATTGAGTACTGTAAAACCCAATAAATGAAGAGAACTCAAACCAATTGAGTACTGTAAAACCCAATAAGTTAAGGCAACTCAAACCATTTGAGGAAACCGATTGCTACAAACCATTTGAGTTAAACTAATCTACACGAGTACTCATGAACGGCTAAATACTGCTTGCCGTGCGTGACCACAGTTTCACCCAGTCATTGGGTCTAACAGCTTGGCAGGTCTGCCTTGCTTCCTTTTTATGCATGTGCTCTCATGAATAATTAAGAAGCAGGGTCTTCTCATAGGATAAGAAAACTCCTATGAATAATAATGAGAAACCGTTTTGATCCCGCCCCAAAAATGAGTTTACACCCGGACGCTCAAAATTATACAGTTTTCTCCACAGTTAAAGCTGACAGGCGCTAACGTTGTCTAAACCGAAGCTCAACACACACACACAGCTGTTAAAATCTAAATCTTGAACCTTTAAACAAAAAGATGATTGCAATAATGAGCAGTTAAACAGGTGTACCTAATAATTTATTTAAAAATACAACATGCAAATCTCTGTTTCCTTTTAAACTCGACTACAAGACCTAGCGCATCTGACTGAAGTCTGGCAGCGTCTTTCATTATACTGTTAATCATCTTGATTGTGTGCCAATCATCCGTCTATCCTGATAACAACCTCTCCCATATTTAATCTAAACGACATGTGCATCACACTGAGGTTAAACTGCCTTCATTACCCAATAAAAGAGCACATGGTCCATTGTGCTCCTCACGGTGAGCACAGATTTATTTATTTTCTTCTATAAAACCCAATGTGCATGTGGGAAATGATGGAAGTTCAGTTTTCAAGTAGTCCTTAAAAAATATCAGACAGAATTAATCAACAAAAAAATTCAACATCCGACTGCTAGTAGAATTTCATTTGAAGACACATTAGCACAGTATTATTAACACATTAGGACAGTCCTTGAAGAAAGCAATAATAATAATAAATCCCTGTGTTGGTGAAAGCAGAGAGATGTAATCGCCGCAGACCCACTCTAGCAGGATAGTCCCTCTAATCTGCTTCTGTTACTCCAAACCCAGGATGTAATTGATGAGTTGTACCAGTCCAATGATAATGGGCTGCCAGGCCACCAGATACCGCAGCCAGTCCAGCAGCTGCCCGTACATCATATGCGGACGCTCCCATCTGACGGCTCAGTTAAGGTGAGTAACTTCTTTCAAAAATGTGTGAATAAAAGGAGCTTATTTTTAATATAAGTGTTTAATGCACGTTTATGCATGGTGTCATATCACTCAGCTCTCAGCGTCAATGCTTCCCATTCACTTTAAATGGGTGATGTCAAGCGTTGCTGAACAGCATTGTGGATCTGTCGGCGCTGCTTTAGCGCGTTGCTTGCTACAGAAGTTGGGACTTTCTCAACTTTTCAAGTCCTAATGGATGCGTAAGCCAATCAGATCGATTTATGCAAATACACCAGCTCAGACAGTAGCCGATGGCGGACTAATTTCATTGGCTGACGGTGCAATGACGATCATGTCAGCCCCAACTTCAGACACGCCCTCTGTTAAGCATTGACGCTGAAGCCATGTGTGAATCAGGCGTTACTGTTACCCTTCTGGAGTGAAAGGGTGTTAATAAACTTAATAAAGCTCATCTGTCTATGCAGAGGTTGATATTAATTAATGCCTCTGTTTTTATATCAACTCTAAACACATCTCTGTTAGCCCCTTTCATCCGAAAGAATTAAAATTAAGCTTATCAACTCAACTTGTTATGAAGTTTGACTATTGTATACAAGTTATTTTTTTTCAGAAACTGCACAGAAGGACTTCAAATATTGACGATAACAACAAAAATGAAAGTAACAAGAGCTTAAAGTGCTTAAAAAACTGGGAAACGGAGACTGAGATAGACTCTCTTCAATGATTATGATTGGCACCATTTTTTAAAAGCACTATGTCAAATGAAGTGTTTTCTTCTAAACAATAACAAGTGCTTAAAGAGCTTAAATAACAAGTGCTCAAAGTGCTAAAGAACTGAACTGCTAAACTGAAGAATAGAAGTGAAATCAAGGCCATTATCACTTATTTTTTCTTTTTTTCTGGGTTGAAAGCAAAGTCCTGCAAACTCTTTCTTTTAAGATATTTGGAGCAGAAGATGGAGCTGGTCCAGTGGAGGAGGCTGAGGGTCTGCTGTTTGTCCAATCAGGTTTTTTCTTCCGTCAAATAAAAATATCAGGCTAGCTCAAATCCATCGCTCCACAGGAAATCTGCATTTAATTAATGTTCCGCTGTTATTCCTATATCACAAACCTCTGTCAACAAAAAAGTAATTAGATTAAAGATTAAGTCTTATCATTATGACTTATTTCCTCTGTCTCACTCGCGGTTCATGTGTGCCACAGCGGAATGAACCACCAACTCATCCAGCATATGTTTTACACAGCGGATGCCCTTCCAGCCGCAACCCATCACTGGGAAACATCCATACACACTCATTCACACTCATACACTACGGACAATTTTAGCTTACCCAACTCACCTATAGCGCATGTGTTTGGACTGTGGGGGAATCTGGGAGGAAACCGGGAGCAAACCCACATCAACAGGGGGAGAACATGCAAACTCCATACAGAAATGTCAACTGACCCAGCCGGGGCTCGAAATAGCAACCTTCTTGCTGTGAGGCGATTGTGCTACCCACTGCGCCACCGTGCTGCCCCAGAAGAGACTTATTTAAAAAAAAACATTCAAAATTGTACATTTCTAAAAGATTTGAGCGGTATACAGGTATATTAAGGATACGGGTTCCTGAACATCCTTTTAAGGTCGACTTTTTCCTTGCAGTATGGACATGTCTGCTTCTTACCCACAATACACCAGCCACGTATGCAAAACTCGTGGAATCTGAGGGAAAACTGGGTTAAGGAAACAAACGTGTGAATACAAACACCATAACAAGAATAGAAATCTAAAAACATGATCAGCTTAAATTCAGTGACTCATGATTATACTTTATACTTATTATTATACTCATAGCCTAGCCTAGTGGTTAAGTCCGCCGACATATGCTCACGGCAACCAGAGTTCAATTCCCGGCTTGAGGTTCAATACCGATCTTTCAACTCTCTTTGCTCCCAATGTTTTCCTGTCTGTCCTCCGTTATCCCATCAAAATAAAAGGTGAATAAATATGAAGCTAATAACATATTATAACATATAATAATATATTTAAAATATTACATTATTTTATAATACATCGAAACCAAAATGTCCATTGGGTGGCGCCAAATCTCTCTCTGTCACCGAATTGTTCATTCAGATTCATTCGAATCGGCTATAAAGTGACTCGCTATGAAAGACTCGCTCAGAGATTTTCATTAAGTGTTTAAAACTTTGTTTCAAATGGTAACAACATAAGCGGTGCTATAAAGTCTATAGTGTTGTGAATAGTGTACAGGGAAAGTCACTTGATGAGTTTTCCACATAATGTTCGTTTTATGTGACCCGAAACCGAAAGCAGCCTTCCCTATACTTAAAGCTAAAATAAATATGAGTTTGATTTAACATTAGGCTGTGTGTAGATAAAGAAAAAATATTTATTTTTATCTATTTCCAGACCCCCCCCCCCAAACCACCCACTCTTGTAACTCACACCATGTAATTCGCACATAACTATGAATCAAGAGGTGAGGGATTCTTAGTTTGACTTGTCGGTGATCGCCTACTCTTCCCTGTTAATCACCTCTCACCTACTGAATCTGAATTTCACCATCTGAATTTCTGAATTATAGAAAACTGAATTTAATGTTCTGAATTTCGTCATCTTGAAAATTTGAAACGGTACTTTACAAACCCAATATCTGCAGTCTGAATTCAGAACACAAAAAAATCTGAAGCCTGAAAATATGTCTATAAAAAATTCTGCCTTGAAAAACTGATCTGTCTTAAATTTCAGATGTTCAATATTCAAGTTATCAAATTCAAATTAAGAAATTCTAAAATTTTTTAACGGCATAATAAAAATTCTGATGTATGAAATCACAATAATTCATATTAACACAATTTAAATTCAGATTGTTTTGGCATAATTTTAGCACCATAAAAAAAACTTTAAAAATCTTTTAATTAGTCGAATTAAAATACATTACTTTATTTCAATAAAGTAAAAACTTTAAAGTCCAAACTTTTTGTATCTATCTGATAATACTTTATGGATGTTTCTGAAACTGAAAGCAACACAAAAAACAATCAAAACTCTGGTAATTTTTGAGCGAGATGCTAACGGTCTAATCCGATTCAATGATCTATGCTAAGCTAAGCTAAAAGTACTCCAGCTGAATAGGGTATATGCGGAAGTATGCTAAATGACTTTTAATTTGTCAGTAACCCGGCTTAAGCGTTTCCAGTGAACTGTATACCATTGCAAAATCAGCGCGTCTAAGCTCTGTTTTCTTTAATAATCAGCAATCTCCACTGACTGAGTGATATATGATATAAAGTGGGTCTCAGATTGTACAAAAAGCACTGGATTAAATTACGGGCGCGTGCGACTAAATGACTTTTCATCTCCTTTTACACTTGAGCAACTATAAGAATGCTAAAGTCTGTTTAACTGATTGTATTTTAATTACATTACAACATCGATGCTGTAAAAGCAACTGTATAAAATGGAAAAAAACTTTATCAGTATGGGAAGAAACACTAGCTCCGCATTAACTCAACAGTTTAACTCTTGAGGAGCTGTAAAATGAGCCTATTTCCAAATACAAAACAATGATGCTCCTTTAAACATCAATTTGAGAGTTATAGCATTATTTATAGCATTATTTTCATAGGTTTCTGGATGCAGGCTTCAACTTGGCCTCCCTTAGCAAACCAATCTGCCAATGGTGTAAGCAAAATTACATTATTTTCTCTTTCCTGAAGTAAGACTTCTTTTCTTTCTCCACTGACAGATTATTTAGCTTGTTTTAATGAAAACTCTCTTCATTTTGACTCAATATTCCTAAAAACAAGACAATATGTTTTGCTTGTCTGGAAAACGCTTCTTGAGTTCAGAATTGTTAGATATTTGGACTAGAAACAAGACCAAAGGCTGTTTTTGCAGTGCATTAATCCTGCAGTGGACAGACATGTGAAAAATCTTGAAGGATACACATGGTTGCAAGTCAGTCTGTAGGTGTTTTCAATGATTCCCTCTTCGCTCGCATCCACGAGGGTGGTCTGACCGCAGACGGCGCAGATACTGTCTGAAAGGTGCTTCGTGGGCATCCCGGACTCAGTGTAATACTGAAAACAGAAGATCTACATTAGACTTCACACAGCAGTTCATTTCTGTATATTTCTGTCCAGCTGTTCTTCATTACTTCATCGTGTTTGAAGCTGCAGTGTGTAAGTTGACACCCAGTGGTTGAACTAGGTATTGCACTCCTGGATCAAAGCAAACGCAAGCGCAGGTTGCCAGATTGAGGACAGGAGCGAGGGATTTAAACTGTGTTGTAAATAAAAGCAGCAGCACCCGATAGAAGGAATATTCTCCATGTTATAAGGAGTTTTTGTCCTAACTAACAACTCGAATTGATATATTAGAAACGGCTTCTCACAGCTGAACAACAGAAAACTGACAATGATCACCTCAGGAACACCTCATGTGCTTTATTCGGTGTTAAATGCTAACAATGCGAGTTTGAAAGCCATTATACATGATATTTATTGCTATACTACTGAAAGCAGACTAGGCTTACTACTCAGCTCAGACTAGGCATGGGATGATAACAGTTTTCAAGGTATACCGCGGTTTGTAAAAGTCAAAGTTTTAAAGCCGCCAACATTTTCTGTAATACAGTTCCTAAGGTATAAGTAAGATTTGTTTATTTACTTTTTTTAGGACAACAGTATCTCCAGCAGAAAATATATGCGGTTTTGTCAGTGCCAGCGGTGTAGTCCAGTGTTTCCCAACCCTGTTCCTGAAGGCACACCAACAGTACACATTTTCAACCTCTCCCTAATCAAACACACCTGAATCATCTTATCATAACATCAGAAGAGAAGTTAATGGGTCAGATAAGGGAGACATCCAAAATATGTACTGTTGGTGTGCCTCCAGGAACAGGGTTGGGAAACACTGGTGTAGTGGTTAGTGCGTCGACACATAAACGCCAGTGCTCACGGCGACCCGAGTTCGATTCCACCTCGCAGTCCTATGCCAATCCTTCCCCTCTCTCTGCTCCCCATGCTTTCCTGTCAACTCTCTCTACTGTCCTATTAAATAAAGGTGAAACCCCCCCCCCAAAAAAAATATATATTTTAGTTTGTCAGTAACCTGGGTTAAGCGTTTCCAGTGAACTGTATACCATTGCAAAATCGGCGCGTCTAAGGTCTGTTTTCTTTAATAATCAGCGATCTCCACTGACTGAGTGATATATGATATAAAGTGGGTCTCAGATTGTACAAAAAGCACTGGATTAAATTACGGGCGCGTGCGACTAAATGACTTTTCAGCTCGTTTTACACTTGAGCAACTATATGAATGCTAAAGTCTGTTTAACTGATTGTATTTTAATTAAATTACAACATCGATGCTGTAAAAGCAACTGTATAAAATGGAATAAAAACGTTCACCTGAACTTTATCAGTGTACATATATATATTATATATACACCATTTTCAATTGTAAAGAAATCTGTGTTTTTGAGACTAATGAAGACAGCAGAAGTCAGTGATTCATTTGAATTATTTAGCCTGACGTGTTTAGCTACTGCTCCAAAATATCATAAATCTTTCAAAAAATAAAAGAGATTGTTTTTAAAGGGGAAAAAAAGTTGTAGTTTTTTATCCAGACATTTAAACAGAATATATTTTAGAGCAGTAATCACAATACCGTGATATTTTTAGAATCTAATACCGGCCCATACCTATAGTTGAGCATTAGGAATCTTTTTCCCAGTGTAATTTAGCTAATTGTAATCTGCCTTTGTTGTTGATTCTGGCTTGTTGATTTTCCCATGTTATAACATAAGGAAGCAGTGTGTTCGAGGGTTTCCTTAAATACTATTCTACAGTTGTGCCTCCAATTAACTCAAATGTTGTCAATTAGCCAATCAGAAACTTCCAAAACCTTGACATCATCATCATCTGAGCTTTTTCAGAGGCAGAATAATCTAATTATATGTAAACTTGACCATCAAGAAAAGTTATAAGAATTTCTCAAAATATCCCTCTCATTATTCTGCTATTAAGCAGAACAGAAACACATTTGATCATCCTAACTTACCTAAAAGAGAAAAGTTTAGTCATATTAACATCTGACTTGTTTTATATGCCTTTTTATACAGTGTGTGTAAACTTCTGCTTTCAACTGTATACAGACATAATAATCTGACATAATCAACTGTATATAGATTTATACTTCATAATAATCACATGCATACGCACATACAAAGACATATATTATGTCAAGACAAACTTTTGGATGCGATTAATCTTTGACCAGCACGAGCACTGAGACTGATCTGGCTCCGTATAGATCAGGCAATGCATCAAAAAAGGTCAAAGCTAACTGATTGAAGAATTTACCCCAATTGTAGATGCCATAACATCTGCGCATATCTCTGCAAAATCTCGACCGAGTACACCAAAGTACAGGCCGTAGAAGAGAAGTGAAACGCCAAGGTCCATGCAATCGTCTGCCTTTATCCTAAAAGCAGAAACAGAGGTGACGTGAGTTTGTACGTATATATTTTGTGCTTAATGCTCAATGCAGTGCACACTATATCAGAATGCAGCACCTACCGACGTCGACTGGACATATCAAAAGTAAAAAAATAATGAATTAACAAAAAAATAAATTAAAAACATCAGTCTAATAACTGCATAATGATTCAAAACAACCGATTTCAACCTTCAGCAGGATATACACTCTTGAATGTCAGTCACTTGCTGTATTTAATCTATTTATACGTCTATAAATATGAAAATCTCTTGAAATATATATTTAATTCTTCGTCAAATACTTCCCAAGTGCTGTTTAAGTGCTATTTTTTTAACAAAACAGTGTTAATAACTAATTTCTAATGACAGCTTTCTAAATATATAACAAATATCTAAATCTAAATATCTAAATAAATATCTAATATCTAAATATATAAATATATAACATTTTCTTCCTCCATTAAATATTACACCTTAAAAAATTCTGTAAAAATACAATTACTTTGTGAAAATAACCCCCATGTGTGGCGCCTCTATGCGCTGCACACCCCCTTTTTGCGCCTCTGTATACACACATACTTATGTGAGGTAAAAAAATGAAAAGGGGGGCCCTTGGATTTGCTATAGCCCCAGAGCCCAAGTGTTCTTAATCCGGCCCTGCACACACGCACAATGTTTGAGAATGAATTTCCTTTACAATCATCACACTAAAAGCTGTCATGACCATGTAAAAAACTGTAGTAACACAATAATAATAATAATAACAATGAAACTCACAACAAAAATTTTACAATCGGCAACCCTATAATTCAATGCCTTAAAACATTAAAACATTTTACCACTCACCCAAATAGGAGATTGATGCCGAAGAGGGTTAACATGACTATAATATATCCCACAATGCCTGTGCTGTAGTTAATCTTATAAAAGAGGAGGAACCATTTATAAACCAGCCTGTAGAGAGAGAGAGAGAGAGAGAGAAAACACTTTCATACAGGGCTACTATGTAGATTTGCATAACAAAAACCATTTCAAAACTGCATGATGGGTTTACTCGTGTTATTTCTGACTAACGTTTACATTTGTTTGATGATCTGAAACATTAAATATGCAAAAACATAAGAAAGCAGTGAGGGGGCAAACACTTATTCACACCGCTGTAAATGAACAATCATGAATATGATCAACACTGGACGTAGGAGCTTCCGTTTCTGCATTTAGTGTTTATTTGCGGTGGTGAACTGCATTATGGGATGTTGATGTCTGCTCTGTCCACTTTTGATGGTGAAAATTCAACTCTACAGTTTAACAAAGTGACTTTTAGTGACATTTCAGTCATTTTAGATTACATAATGTATTAGAAATAATATCTACAGAAGCTAACATTTTCGTGTGTGAGTGTGTATGGATGTTTCCCGGTGATGGGTTGCGGCTGGAAGGGCATGTGTTGGATAAGTTGGCGGTTCATTCCGCTGTGGCGACCCCTGATAAATAAAGAGTCTAAGCCAAAAAGAAAACGAAAAGCGCACATACAAAGCTTTGGGGTTTAGAACCAGAATCAGAATCAGAAAGAGCTTTATTGCCAGGTATGTTCACACATACTAGGAGTTTGTTTTGGTGACAGAGCTTCTACAGTGCAACAGGATAACAGAGACAGGACAAAAAACAGATAATAAATATATTTAAAAAAAAAAAACAGAAGTAAGTAGTGAGTGCAAATATACAGATTGACAAGTGTATGTACATGTTTATTACTATATACAACGTTATATGTGCAGCTGTTATGTGCAAATTGGCATGTAGAGTGTGTTGTTAAATAAGTGTATATGTGTATAAAGGTGTACAGCAAGTAGTGGTGTTGGTTTCGCAATTATTATCATCAAGTGTTCATGAGATGGATTGCCTGAGGGAAGAAACTGTTTCTGTGTCGGGCTGTTCTGGTGCGCAGTGCTCTGTAGCGTCGACCAGAAGGTAAAAGTTTAATTTTAAGTTTAGCGAGGTGAAATGATGGTGTAAATGTTATTTTTACCTCGGAGTGGTGCAGTCCAGTGGTTTGCGGGTGGCACGAAAAGTGACAAAGGCCGTGATAATAGAGAAGATGAACCACACCACCATAAACCTCCACCAGTGAAGTTTAGTGGTGAAGTACAGAGGAATCACCCACATCTGGAAGAGCGTCACCATCTAAAAGATAAAACAAAGAATTAAACCATTAAGTATGTACACTCCCTGACAAAATCCCAAGTTTTAGGAACAGCAAATAATATCTTCTAGTTGATCATTTGGTGTCTGAAGTGGCTTATATGAAAGCTAAAGACCTCTAGATGAGGCTTATTTGAGCACAATAAAATCTGATCATGTCTTGACTGATTTGATTAGGACAGTAAGGTCTGACTCTGCTTAGACTAAAGTCAGCTCACTGAACCTTCAATAATGTCCAGTATAGAATATGTGCTCATGCTGCAGTGGAAACAGAATGAATATTGTGTCTGACTCCATCATGAGCTTGGAGGACTGCATCCATACATCTCTGACATGACTCAAATCACTGATTAATAAAGTCATCTGGAATGGTGAAGAAAGCCTTCTTGCAGGACTCCCAGAGTTCATCAAGAGTCTTTGTGTTCATCTTCAACGCCTCCTCCTCCATCTTACCCAAGACGTGCTCAATAATGTTCATGTCTGGTGACTGGGCTGGCCAATCCTGGAGCACCTCGACCTTCTTTGCTTTCAGTTTTGATGTGGAGGCTGAAGTATGAGAAGGAGCGCTCTCCTGCTGGAGAATTTGCCCTCTCCTGTGGTTTGTAATGTAATGGGCAGCACAAATGTCTTGATACCTCAGGCTGTTGATGTTGATCATCCACTCTGCAGATCTCTCACACGCCCCTATACTGAATGATGAAACCCCAAACCATGATTTATTTTACGGAAAAACATAAAATAATTTTTTTGAAAGAGCAAAAATCAAGATGTTCGGTGACTAAAATAAATCTGCTTAGTTCAAATGCACCAAAATATATGACCTAAACTGACTGAGAAATGGATTAAAATACTCAATCTCAAAATGGAGTGCACTCATTTATGCATATATAATAATACTATTTTTTATAATAATAATAATTTATTATATTAATTATTAGCCCCCCTGAATTATTAGTCTCCCTGTTTATTTTCTCTTCAATTTCTATTTACTGAAGAGCAGATTTTTTCAACACATTTCTAATCATAATAGTTTTAATAACTCATCTCCAATAACTGATTTATTTTCTCTTTGTCATGATGACAGTAAATAATATTAGACTAGATATTCTTCAAGACACTTCTATACAGCTTAAAGTGACATTTAAAGGCTTAACTAGGGTAATCAGGTTAACTAGGCAGGTTAGGGTAATTAGGCAAGTCATTGTATAATGATGGTTTGTTCTGTAGACTATTGAAAAAAATTTGCTTAAAGGGGCTAATAATATTGAGCTTAAAATGGTGTTTAAAAAAATAAAAACTGCTTTCATTCTAGCCGAAATAAAACAAACAAGACTTTCTCCAGAAGAAAAAATATTATAGGAAATACTGTGAAAATTTCCTTGCCCTGTTAAACATCATTCAGGAAATATTTAAAGAAGAAAAATAATATCGAAGGGGGGCTAATATTGCTGACTTCAACTGTATATTAAACACAAATGTGTTTATGGATTCATACTATGGATTATGAATTGTAGATTGATTACAAATTCAATACAAAGAACTTTTCATTGTAAAAAAAAACTGATAAAATTTAGCCAAGAAAATAAGGATGTGAAATATTTGTATATCTGTAGCTTGACACAAACAGAAACATGACCAAAAACTATAAATGTGCGCGCTCTGATCCACAACAATATTGCATGCTCATGCAGTCACAGTTATCTAATGAAATCCACGGAGTCTCATCTTTAATGATAAAAAAGTAATCAATGAACATTTATTTTTCTTGACAAAATGAATCCCGTTTAAAAACCTATCTGAAAGCATTTTAGCATACGCCTGCAGTGTGAACACACATTATTGTGTGCGAGGAGTAAATAACTCACGTTGTATGATTTCGGGTGTCTCTGTTTCCACTGAACCAGGGCGAGCTGCGCAACGACGAGTGTGACGATGAGAATGAGAATCATCTCTGCATGCATGGCTTCATGCCCCTTGTGTTTGGCATGCAATTTAGCATGGTCCAACCTGCAAAACAGAAAAAAATACTTCAACTAAAGCACAGATTTATTAACAATCGCATATCATTAAACAATCTTCATGAATCCTGCACTGTAAAAAACGATTTCAATGGTATAAAACTGTCCTGGTTTACAGCAAGCTTCAATAATATACAGTTGAAGTCAGAATTATTAGCCCCCCTGTTTATTTTTTCTCCCAATTTCTGTTTAACGAAGATTTTTTCAGCACATTTCTAATCATAATAGTGTTAATAACTCATCTCTAATAACTGATTTATTTTCATCTTTGCCATGATAACAGTAAATAATATTAGACTAGATATTCTTCAAGACACTAGTATACAGCTTAAAGTGACATTTAAAGGCTTAACTAGGTTAATTAGGTTAACTAGGCAGGTTAGGGTTGTTCTGTAGACTATTAAAAAAATATATAGCTTAAAGAGGCTAATAATATTGACCTTAAAATGGGTTTAAAATAATTAAAAACTGCTTTTATTCTAGCTGAAATAAAACAAATAAGACTTTCTCCAGAAGAAAAAATATTATCAGACATACTGTGAAAATTTCCTTGCCCTGTTAAACATCATTTGGGAAATATTTTAAAAAGAAAAAAAAAATCAAAGGGGGGATAATAATTATTAATGTCCAAATGTTCTGCCTTTTTCATATATTGTTAATGCAGAATACAAATGAACAAAGAAAATGAGAAAGGAAATAATGCAGTAGACTGAAATAAGCTCTTATTATACCCGGAGTCATTAAAACACCAGCTGCTGTGTTTTTCTGGTTTCTAAAAATAGATTATGCAAGAAAATGTATTGTTTATTCTGCCAGACCAACAGCTAAGGAGTATTTTTAGCACAATCCTAGGATCTAAAAGCATTTGCAGTCAGTCTTTTTTTGAGTGGAGCTGATTTTTTTCTAAAGCAGTCGGCAGGTTAGCTTAATAAGTGGATCGCAAACTATAAAATCAGTAAGAAATTGGAAATAGTAGACTTTGCCAGCTTTCCTGACAGATATTGATTATTATCTCCTGTCCTTTTATTAAATAAAAGAGTGTAAAATAAAATAAAGAGTGTAAAAGTTCTCGTTTTATGAAGATTTGGGTGAAGTGGTTTCAGATGTGCTCAAGACTACACTTCCTACTGCTGTAACTAGGGCTGCAGGATATTGGAAAATACACCCTTGCGATAGGGCAAATACCTATTTGTGAAAATATCTAATTGCGATTTTGTTTTTGACAGATATTGCGATCGCAATTTGATTTGCGATTTCATTTTGTGGTCAAGCTTCAGCTCAGTTATCTGTAAGCTGTGGCAACAATTCTGCGACAGCTCTTAAACATTAGCTGTTTTTGTTCAGTGTCTGTGAGTTGGAAAACAAAATATTTCCATATTACCAATGCTGTTTTTCTTTGATATTTAATTCGTCTGTTAATGCTTCCGAAGAAACAGACGCCATTTTCCCACTTAATCGCACTTTCCTGTTTGTTTTCTTCCTCTTTTATTGTGGGCGTTCCACATAGTTCGGTTGCGCAATTTTATTCGGGCAGAACGAAAGTGTGCTCACTCAATTGGCTAATAAGACTGTCACACACAGACAGGGGAAATTACATAATACATTTTTAATATTGCAGCCTCTTGAGATTAACTAATTGCAA